>NC_037677.1:106650756-106653227 GCF_003255815.1 Theropithecus gelada | reverse complement strand
ATCTCGGCTCACTGCAAGCTCCGCCTCCCGGGCTTACGCCATTCTCCTGCCTCAGCCTCCCGAGTAGCTGGGACCACAGGCGCCCGCCACCTCGCCCGGCTAGTTTTTTGTATTTTTTAGTAGAGACGGGGTTTCACCGTGTTCACCAGGATGGTCTCGATCTCCTGACCTCGTGATCCACCCGTCTCGGCCTCCCAAAGTGCTGGGATTACAGGCTTGAGCCACCGCGCCCGGCCTTCCCCCATTTTTAAAAAGACTTATAACTCTTTAAAACACTAAGAAATTAATGACTTACCTCATGTCTTATGCACAATATCTTCCTAACAAGACAAGTTTCTCACAGTCTCATTCACAAGATTACTGAAACTAAAGTCACAACAGAAAGCATACTGAACAAAGCCAGCAGGAGTTCTGGGTGTAAGCCACACCCAGGGAGAGATAACAAGCATGTTATAGTTTAACAAGAGTAATAAAAATGAAATCTAATCACTTGCAGATTATATACAGTATAAATAGAGATCAAGTTGTAAAAGCCAGTCTAGTTAATATTTTTTATTTTTAATAGTGGTTGGTATTTGTGAAAATTAAACATAACAAAATTCGGATATAAAACAATATTGATTCTGCATGGCCAATCATTTTCATTTCAAATGGGGGTGGAGAAAAATCACCATTCTTCTTATGAAAACATAATAGTATTACTAACGTTTGCTGAACACTCACTATGTGCCAGGTACGATGTTAAGTGCTTTTTAATGTCGATTGTTTCATTTAATACACCTCCATGAGGTATTGCCCTAATACACCTATTTAGAAACAGTGGAACTAAGGCACTGAGAGGGTAAGTAATTTGCCCAAGATCAAAGAGCAGGTAAATAGCAGTGGTTGGGTTTTGAATCCAGGTAATGTTAGACATACCTGACAGTGATAACTTGACTTGTGCATACCCTGAGAATGATCCTACATCGCAGATGCATCCGAATGTGGGTTCAGAATTCTGAGCTAAGAAATCCAAGAGTGGCCAAATCAGGGATCTATTCCTTATAAGGACCATCTGAGCCCCCATCCTGTCCAGTGGAATGAAGGCTGTACAGGGGATAGAGGACCTTTGTTTTGGGTTAAATGAAGGTTGCCAAGTGGAGATTTTAGGCGCAGGGAGTGAAGCGAAAATGCTATATAAACTGCATGCTTTTTTTCAAGCGGTTCTCATACCCAGCCCACTGCCACTGGCCTCTCTCCTCTGTAAAACCCATGTCTCATGTTCTGGCTCTGAGTCTCTTCTTTGGCCTCTTGAACATGGTGCCATTCCCATTGCAGTCTATAGGAGTTCAGCACACCAGGCAACAAAACGGCTTGAGTCTGGGCTATCAGCCCCTTCTCTTTACCGCCTTCCAACATTGTTTGGCCAATTAGTGAAACAGCACCTGGTCTTTGCTTCTGCCTGTACTTGAGGCCCTTCTAATCCTCACTTTGAATGTTTAAAAATTACATTTTGAAAACTACCTGAACCAGGTAATCAAAGTTAAAAGGCTTTCCAGGAGTCAAAATGCTTGGATGTTAATTGTTAACTCAATGATAAGTCTTTCTAGCAGCCTTTACAAAAATTTACTTATCCAGACTTTACATTAAGTTAAATAGTAAGGATTTAGGGATCCAATCAAAGTCTCTAAATGCATGAGCAAGGCCTTCAGTTTTCAAAAGCAGTTTATACTTTGTTACAGTGAATTTGGGATGAGGAGGTGGATGGCATTCTCTCTCAGAAAGGTGAGTTATTTTTCTGATAGGTGGTTTCACTTCTCTGCCAGGGAAGTAACTGAGAAACCAGACCGGGACTTGTATCTGCGACCTGGCATGGAGTGTAGGTGGCACATATATCAAACAGCTTACTCTTCAACATTCAGGGGCTCTTCAAATACAGTGTAAATTTTCTGAGCCAGTCTCCCTGAAGTCTGGCCATGACCCAACATGCTTCAGTCCAGAAGTTGGTAGGTAGTTTCTGGAAGACCCTTCATTTTTTTTCTTTTCCATGAAATGGGATGATAGAATTCATACAACCCTGACTGCTTTTTTTTTTTTTTTTTTTGAGACGGAGTCTAGCTCTGACGCCCAGGCTGGAGTACAGTGGCGCTATCTCAGCTCACTGCAAGCTCCGCCTCCCGGATTCACACCATTCTCCTGCCTCGGCCTCGCAAGTAGCTGGGACTACAGGCACCCACCACCACGCCCAGCTAATTTTTTTTTTTTTGTATTTTTGGCAGAGACGGGGTTTCACCGTGTTAGCCAGGATGGTCTCGATCTCCTGACCTCGTGATCCACCTGCCTCGGCCTCCCAAAGTGCTGGGATTACAGGTGTGAGCCACCACGCCTGGCAGCCCTGACTGCTTTTTTTTTTTTTTTTTTTTTTTTTTTGAGGGGGGTTCGGTCTTGCCCCCGGAGGGGGGGGAGAGGGAGAGTTTTTTCCCCACTCAGAA
>NC_037677.1:106634727-106650418 GCF_003255815.1 Theropithecus gelada | reverse complement strand
GCTCAGTCGCCCAGGCTGGAGTGCAGTGGCCGGATCTCAGCTCACTGCAAGCTCCGCCTCCCGGGTTCACGCCATTCTCCTGCCTCAGCCTCCCGAGTAGCTGGGACTACAGGCGTCCGCCACATCGCCCGGCTAGTTTTTTTTTTGTTATTTTTTAGTAGAGACGGGGTTTCACCATGTTAGCCAGGATGGTCTCGATCTCCTGACCTCGTGATCCACCTGTCTCGGCCTCCCAAAGTGCTGGGATTACAGGCTTGAGCCACCGCGCCCGGCCAGCCCTGACTGCTTTTAAAAAGATTGCCAGAGTTTTTACTGGACGTACCTGTGGTTGGGATGGCTTTTGTATTTTTGAGGAATATTTTAGTCCTCTTTCTCCATCCTATTGCTTTCTTTCTATATAGCACCAGTACTTTTATTACTAGATGAGAAATTCAAAGCATTAAAAAATGTAGGGTGATGTAGGGTGACGCCAAATGGTCCTGCGCTAGACTGCTCTTGTGCCTTTGTTCTTGGAAGAGATAGGAGGAGAAAATAAAAGCATGACACTCTCTGCCCTAATCCTGTATTTGTTTAAGGTATCAAGGCAGAACCTACAAGAACAAACAAGTGACTAAAGGGATTCAAGATAATACAGACAAGATGGAAGAAAATCTAAAAACTTAGAAGTAGGTGTTTTCTTGTGGAAAGGTCAGTAGAAGAGTCACCACTATGCTTGGGGTCTGCACTAATTAGTTGTGGACTTGAACAAATCCCTTAATGATTCTAAACTTCTGTATCCCTATCTGTAAAATGGATATAGGAGTCAAAGTATACATATGTAGACTTGGAAGAGGACTGATCTAGCCTCTGACCCACTGCAGAAATATAATCTACATTATTCCTGACAGATAACCCATCATCCAATCTCCCATGAAAAGTGACTGATCTTCTTATGTTCCTTACACTGAGCTAAGTTCTGCATCTCAGCACCTCCATTCATTGATCTTGATTCTTTTCTATGAAGTTCTGAGTTGGCAACTTGGATGGCAAGAGAAACAACAGAGTACAATGGAAAGAAAATCAGGTGAATCTGAGTCTGGACCCCATCTTAAGCACTTTACTGGATTTGAAATCTCGACCAAATTGCATCAGTTCTGTAAGGCATCTATCTGATGGAGATATTGCAACTTACCCAACAAGTTTATTGGGAGGATTAGAAATAATTTCTAGGGCAGGCATGGTGGCTCAGCGTGTAATTCCAGCACTTTGAGAGGCCAAGGCGGGCGGATCACGAGGTCAGGAGATCGAGACCATCCTGGCTAACAGGGGGAAACCCCGTCTCTACTAAAAAATACAAAAAATTAGCCGGGCATGGTGGCAGGCGCCTGTAGTACCAGCTACTCGGGAGGCTGAGGCAGGAGAATGGCGTGAACCTGGGAGGCGGAGCTTGCAGTGAGCTGAGATCGCGCCACTGCACTCCAGCCTGGGCGACAGAGCAAGACTCTGTTTCTAAATAAATAAATAAATAAAGTCTATAAAATGCCTTCACATAGAGAGTGCTTGGTAAAATTACAATTAAGAATTCTTTTCTGGACAGGCACAGTGGCTCACGCCTGTAATCCCAGCGCTTTGGGAGGCCAAGGTGGGCGGATCACGAGGTCAGGAGATCAAGACCATCCTGGCTAACGTGGTGAAACCCCATCTCTATTAAAAGTACAAAAAAATTAGCCGAGTGTGGTGGCGCATGCCTGTAGTCCCAGCTACTGGGGAGGCTGAGGCAGGAGAATGGCGTGAACATGCCGAAATTGCACCACTGCACTCCAGCCTGGGTGACAGAGCGAGACTCCGTCACAAAAAAAAAAAAAGAATTCTTTTCTTAGAATAAAGTCAGTATTTCTTGGGGCCTGAGGTGTTTATGGCATGATTTCAGGTTCCTGTTATGATGATTTGTTCTGAAACGTTCTCAACTTTTCCCTTGTTCCTGTTTCAAATAAATAACCACTTTCTGTATAGTGCCTTGGATTTTCCTTCTCAGTAAAACCACCTGTTCTTTTGAGAAGGAAGCTTAAACAGGGACTTAATGAAGCTGTATGCAAGTATATGCTAACTAGTTAGAAAAAAATCCATAGTGGAGGTAGAATTTGATCTTTGCAGCATGAGAGGCTTCTGAAATAAAGGATAGTTTGGAAAGGAGTTCAGATGTGCTCTGGGATAAGAGATTGTCGTAATGCAGGAAACATGCTAACTTTACTAAAGTGAAAGGAATTCCATGAGTTTAGGAGTGAGATAACCCAGAGCTGCGGACCTCACAGTCATTTGAAACTTCACAGAAAGTTTCCGTAGGAACAGAAGCTTCAAACATCTTTTTGAACTTGGCCAAAAGTATCAAAAATTAAAACATGTGACTCTTTGACTAAAAAACTCCATGGTAATGAAGTTACAGTGCAGAAATTTTTGTATGAACATTTAAACAAGATAGTTACAAGGATGTTCACTGCCAGGTGGTTTCCAATGTCAAACAAACAAAACAACAGTGACAACAACAATCTAAAGCTTTCAATAGGAGAATAGTAAAAACAATGATAATGGATCCATAAAATGGAATACTATACAGCCTTGATGAAACATGGTGTTAACCTGGTATGATGTCCATGATATATTGTTGAGGAAAAAAGTAGGTTGTAGACCACTATATGATGAGCTATATTTGTAACTATGTATCTATGTATGCATGGGCATGTGCATACATTTATGTGAGCATATAGATATAAATATATGGTGTATGTATTTAGAAAAAAGTTTGGAAATCTATACGTAAAACTGTTAACAGTAGTTAATTCTGAGGGGTGGGATTAGGAGAAAGAGAAATTTTCATTTTTTGCTTTAAATGTTTGGATATTTGAGTGCTTTTACATGTGCAAATATTATTTGTGTAATTTAAAAAAACAATAAAATAAGAATAGGTAAATTCACAAACATATGTTTAAGCATTTGGTTACCTTTTTTCACAAAGTTCAGGAGTCCTCACTTGGAGAATACCTTTTTAAAGGAAATAAATAAGTTAATATGTTTCCTTTGGATAAAAGTCAGAACTGAAAGACCATCTGGTTTTATACCCTAGAAAGACCCTCACCTATCTAAGCCCTCAAGACAAGGAAGGAATCTGGAATCCCTGACATCTAGGGTTCCTTTATATCCCTCCACATCTTCCTTTGGATCTCAGATAGGGCAAAATGCCCTAACTGGCCTATGACCATTGTGAGTGTTTTTCTTGAAAGGAAGTGAGACTTGGTCATCGCATAATTTCCTACAAAAAACCTGATGTATGCACTTGGAGGTTAGTACTAGTTACAGTGAATAAAGCTCTGTGGCCCAGGAGCTTGCCTGCTAAAGCTGGGCACTGCAAACATCTATCATCTAACATTTGCCAGATGCCAGTTCATTTGATTAAAGAACAGTGTTAATGAGCACTTGAGCTTAATTTTTTTCAAGGAGCCAAATTGCCTTATGCAAAGAAATATTCAACAACCTCCCTGCATCACTAATTCCAGTCAGTTGCTTCTTGAAATTGTTCCACTAGTTGTAAAAATTAGTGGAGTAGAGCGTGTAGTTGGTTACGTTTATCCATTTGTTCATTCATTTATTCATTTATCTCTTCATTCAATTGTCAGCAGTAAACATAGAAGTTAGCAGTCAGTTGGGGGCTTAAGGGTCAGAAACATTTGAGTTTAAAGTCCTGCCCTGACACTTACTGGCTATAAAATCATGGCAATCTATGTAACCTATCCGAGTCTTTATTTTCTCATCAATAAAATGGAGGCAGTAATCAAAAGGCTGTCATGAGGATTTAAGAACATTTAAAGTACCTAGCATAGAACCTGGCACATATTACATGCTCGGTAAAACTTAGCTATTGTCATTCATGAGTTTGTCATTCAAAAAATATTTGAGCACCTACTCTGTGCCGAGTTTTGTGCCAAGTTTTGTGCCAAATTCTGAATTTTTAATATGGTTAAGACATGATCCTTGCTTTTAAGGGGTTAAGTCTAGGTGAGAGGTTATTAACCTAATAGAATTCAGAGGCTTCTTGAATTTGGATGGGGAAAAACAATCACATGTCTATTTCCACTAACCTCTAATTAAAATTTTACATTTCCTTCCATTGTAAATGTATTCACCAAAGCACAGAAGTACTCACAATATGTGTGACTTTGTTACCAAGACAAATTATAGATATTTTCTTTTCTTTTATTTTTTTTTTTTTGAGGTGGAGTTTCACTCTGTCACCCAGGCTGGAGTGCAGGGGCATGATCTCGGCTCACTGCAACCTCCACCTCCTGAGTTCAAGCGATTCTCCTGCTTCAGCCACCCGAGTAGCTAGGATTATAGGCACGTGCCACCACACCTGGCTAATTTTTTATATTTTTAGTAGAGACAGGGTTTCACCATATTGGCCAGGCTGGTCTCGAACTCCTGACCTTGTGATCCACCAACTTCAGCCTCCCAAAGTGCTAGGATTACAGGCGTGAGCCACCGCGCCTGGCCCATGAAATCATAGATATTTTCATAGCTTGTGATAGTTTGGCAGAAATTTAAAAATGTCATTTATGCACATCTTAACTTTGAAATTATAATAGTTATTCGACTCACTGCTAGATGTAGAAATTGTGTTAATGAAGCACGTATGTAATTATATCTGTAACATTTTTGTATTTTGAAAGCTGTACATTTCTTTTGTGCTCCTATGTATTTATTTTAAAGTGTTCTGAAATGAGTACATATATGTACTGTATTACATGTATGAGGATGTTTATAATAGCACTATTCATTAGATAAAAAACTGAAAACAAAGTAAATGTCCATCAATAGAAGAATGAATAAATCACCAGTGGTATAATCATGCAATGAAATACCACCCAGAGATGAGAATGAATAAACAATTGCTACATTCAGCAACATGGATGAATCTCACAAACATAGGCTTAAGCAAAAGAAACCAGACACAAAAGAGAACATACTATATTTTTCCATTTACATAAAGTTTGAAAACAGACTAATTTCAAAATAGTTTACTTTTTTGTGGGGTGGTGGCTGGGAAAAGGGAGCTTTGGGGTTAGCTAATTATTGATTCAAATGCTAGTAGTATGAATATATTCAGTTTGTATAAGTTCATTGAGCCGTACATGATTTATGTACTTACAGTTGTAAAAACTTACTTTAGAGAATCACTTGAACCTGGGAGGTGGAGGTTGCAGTGAGCCAAGATTGTGCCACTGCACTCCAGCCTGGGTGACAGAGTGAGACTCCGTCTCAAAAAACAACAAATAAACTGGGCGCGGTGGCTCACACCTGTAATCCCAGCACTTTGGGAGGCTGAGGCGGGTGAATCATGAGGTCAAGAGATTGAGACCATCCTGGCCAACATGGTGAAACCCTGTCTCTACTAAAAATACAAAAAAAAATTACCTGGGCGTGGTTGCAGGTGCCTGTAGTCCCAGCAACTTGGGAGGCTGGGGCAGGAGAATCACTTGAACCTGGGAGAAGGAGGTTTCAGTGAGCCAAGATTGCGCCACTGCACTCCAGCCTGGTGAGAGAGTGAGACTCCGTCTCAAAACAACAACAACAACAACAAACAAACAAACAACTTACTTTTAAAAGGAGATCCAGGCCGGGTGCATTGGCTCCCGCCTGTAATCCCAGCACTTTGGGAGGCCAAGGCAGGCTGACTGCCTGAGGTCAGGAGCTTGATACCAGCCTGGCCAACATGGTGAAACCCTGTCTCTACCAAAAATACAAAAATCAGCCGGGTGTGGTGGTGGGTGCCTGTATTCCCAGCTACTTGGGAGGCTGAGACAGGAGAATCACTTGAACCCAGGAGGAGGAGGTTGCAGTGAGCCAAGACCGGGCCACTGCACTCCAGCCGGGGTAACAAGAGTGAAACTCTGTGTCAAAAAAAAAAAGGAGATCCATAGACTTCCCGAGTCTGCCAAAGGGGTTCATGGCACAGAAATGATTAAGAACTTCTGATCCAGATAGAGAGATAAATCCAGAGAAATTACTATAATACAATGTGTTATACACAGCTTGGATTTTCCAGGCCATTCCTGATCCCTGTATTCTAATCCTATTGGCCCATTAAGTATAACTCATACTTTTCAGAGCATGCATCTTGTTATATATGTAGGACAAATAGGAAAGGAAGTACAAAGTAAGAGGAGTCAGGAAGAAATCTCGTGGAGTAGGTGATATTTGAGTGGAGCCTCAAAGAATAAGTCAACTTTCACTTGAAGAGCTTGCTGGCAAAGTGAGCATCAGGAGAAAATGGGAAGCATGCTGTGTTTGGAGAACATCAGGTGATCTGGTGTGGCTGGTTCATAGGGCAGATAATTGCTGGGGGGGATGAGTGGGAGATATGAGAATGACTGTGCATTATGCTAAGGGAAATTGGCCATTGTTTTTTGTTTGTCTATACTTTTTTATTGACAGAATAGATATAGAGAAGAGTGACCCAAACATAAGAGTACAGCTGGATGGATTTGCATAAACTGACCCTATCTATTTTCCTAGTACTCAGATCATGAAATGGGACATTAACAACCTATCAGAAACCCCTTTCGTGCTCCCTGCCAATCACTACTGCTCCACATCCCTGCCAAGTGGAATCACTATCCTGACTTCTAACCCCATAGACTGGTTTTCTAACCATTATGAACTAAACATATTGTTTAATCCTTGAACAACTCTGAGATGGAATTTATATCCATTTTACAGCTTTAATGTGTGTACTTTTTTGTGTCTGGCTTCTTTCACTCATATTTATAAGTGAAATGGAATGTCCTTGCCTGTGGTTATAGATTGTTACCACCTAAGTTTTAAGCAAGGGAGTAGTATGGGCTGACCTCTGGGTTAGAAAAGCCCCTTTAGCAGCTTTGAGGAGGGTAGAATAGAAAGACAAGAAGACCCATGGAAGGAGTTAGAGAAATAATCCACACAAGAGATGATGAGGACTGAACCAGAGCCCAAGCAGTGGGAGTAGAGAAAGGGTGGACAGATCAGAGCTCTGGAGAAGCAATTCAAAACATGTGTTCCATTTACAGTGTCCTTCAGACACAGAGGAGAACACTCAGCTGAATGCTCAGAACCCAAGCAACATTAATTGACCACGGCATTAGTTTGGGTGCTTTTCAAGATTTAAATGAAACAAGCTACATCCCTCTGAGAGTCTATTGTCATAGATGACAGGGATGTGACAGAAGAAGCTAACACAATGTGGATGAATGATGGTGTCCCTTGAGACTTTAATGACCTCAAATGTTGGAAGAGTTTTGCAGCTGATTTCTTTTTCTTACATATATTTTGAGTAGCAGAGTTTCAACATAAAATTTAGATTAGTAAGGAAAACAAAACCAGGATTGAAGAGAAAACAGGGGTAGGGAAGAGTTTTAGCAGAGAGTTGAGAGGGATGAGGCTGTGAGTGGGTGCGCAGTACAGACAGAGGGGAGATGGCTGGTGAAGCATGAAGTGAGAACTCATTCTGCATCTATCTTAATCTCACGCATCTCAAACTTGAGTGTACATATCTCTGAAAGCATGTCAGGAGGAACTAGAGCCGCCCAAAAATATAGTACATTTTGTTGGAATGTTCATTTCATCCTAGGACTGAGGAAAAGGATTCCATTTATATGGAAACAAACAATATGTTATGGAGTAGATTGCAAACTTCATGTGAAGTTTTAAGATAAAACATAAGACTTTAAGTATATTTCTAGCAAATGCTTTTTTTGGCCTTCAGCCGCAATGCCTCCCTTGCGATTAGGTAAAATCCAGAAGAAAAGTTTTGCAAAATCTCATCTCCGTCACTTTTGACTCCGTGCTCTACTCTATGCTGCTAGGACCTACACTGAGCTCTTTTCCAGACTGTCATGTTACTCATTCAGCAACATTCCTTCCTTTCTTGACTCACTCATTCCAAACATGTTAAGTAAGGGCCTGCCCTATTGTAGGACCTGGGAGACAGTTTTCTCCTGTACAATACTGTAAGCTCCAGAAAGGACTCTGCCTTAAAAGAAAACATTTAGAATCCCTACAACATTTGTCAAAATTTGCACATATTAAATGTTTTATAAATATTTGTTGACATAAAATGAAATGGGATATTTGCCAAATCTTTGCAAAAACTCAGAGAGGAATTAGGAGAGTGACAATAAAGAGGAGAGAAAGGTATGAATATACGTGAACTGCTAACCATTATGAACTAAACATATTGTTTAATCCTTGAACAACTCTGAGATATAATTTATATCCATTTTACAGCCAAGGAAACTCAGGCTGAGAATGAATAAAGTAACATATTTGAAGCAACACAACTAGTATCAGAGTACAGATTCAATCCCAGCTTTGTCTGGTACTCAGGTCCATGGAGAATATCTATAGAAATGTAAAATGCATGTCTCTTTTGACCCAATAATTCTAGGACTTTATCCTCTAAATACAATCAAATAAGGGTTAAAGATACAAACACAAGGATGCTCATTTTGGTGCTAATTGCTAATTGTGCCACCACGCCCAGCTAATTTTTGTGTTTTTAGTAGTGACAGGGTTTCACCATGTTGACCAGCCTTGTCTCGAATGCCTGACCTCAAGTGATCCACCCCATTTGGCCTCCCAAAGTGCTGGGATTACAGGGGTGAGCCACCACTCCCAGCCAAAGTAAACTTAAATGTGAGTATGTATTACTTTTATAATATAAAAGCAAACAAGTTACTAAAATTAAATGAAAATGAAGCCTGCACTTAGATTTAAGTCTTTGATCTATCTTGAGTTGATTTTTATATAAGGTAAGAGATAAGGATCCAGTTTCATTCTCCTACAGGTGGCTTGCCAATTATCCCAGCATCATTTGTTGAATAGCGTGTCCTTTCCCCACTTTATGTTTTTGTTTGCTTTGTCAAAGATCAGTTGGCTGTAGGTATTTCACTTTATTTCTTGGTTCTCTATTCTGTTCCATTGGTCTATGTGCCTATTTTTATACCAGTACCATGCTGTTTTTGGTGACTATGGCCTTATCATATAGTTTGAAATCAGGTAATGTGATGCCTCCAGATTTGTTCTTTTTGCTTAGTTTTGCTTTGGCTATGTGGGCTCTTTTCTGGTTCCATATTAATTTTAAGATTGTTTTTTCTAGTTCTGTGAAGAATGATAGTGGTATTTTGATGAGAATTGCACCGAATTTGTAGATTGCTTTTGGCAGTATGGTCATTATCACAATATTGATTTTACCCATCCATGAGCATGAGATGTTGATTCATTTGTTTGTGTCATCTATGATTTCTTTCAGCAGTATTTTGTAGTTTTCCTTGTATAGGTCTTTCACCTCCTTGGTTAGGTATATTCCTAAGTATTTAATTTTTTGCAGCTATTGTAAAAGGAGTTGAGATCTTGATTTCTCAGCTTGGTTGCTGTTGCCTGAAACTATACAAATTCTAGAAGATAACATCAGAAAAAACTTTCTAGACATTGGCTTAGGCAAGGACTTCATGACCAAGAACCCAAAAGCAAATGCAATAAAAACAAAGATAAATAGCTGGGACTTAATTAAACTAAAGAGCTTTGCATGGCAAAAGGAGCAGTCAACAGAGTAAACAGACAACCCACAGAGTGGGAGAAAATCTTTGCAATCTATACATCTGACAAAGAACTAATATCCGGAATCTATGATGAACTCAAACAAATTAACAAGAGAAAAAAAGAAAAACAATCCCATCAAAATGTGGGCTAAGGACGTGAATAGACAATTCACAAAAGAAGATACACAAATGACCAACAAGCATTTGAAAAAATGCTCATCACTCATGATCAGGGAAATGCAAATCAAAACCACAACGTGATGCTACCTTACTTCTGCAAGAATGGCCATAATAAAAAAATCTATACTTCTGCACTGCTAGTGGGAATGTAAACTAGTATAACCACTGTCAAAAACAGTGGAGATTCCTTAAAAAACTAAAAGTAGAACTACCATTTGATCCAGCAATCCCACTACTGGATATCTAACCAGAGAAAAGAAGTCATTATATGAAAAAGATTGGCCGGGCACGGTGGCTCAAGCCTGTAATCCCAGCACTTTGGGAGGCCGAGGCGGGTGGATCACAAGGTCAGGAGATCGAGACTATCCTGGCTAACATGGTGAAACCCCGTCTCTACTAAAAATACAAAAAAAAACTAGCCGGGCGCGGTAGCGGGCGCCTGTAGTCCCAGCTACTTGGGAGGCTGAGGCGGGAGAATGGCGTGAACCCGGGGGGCGGAGCTTGCAGTGAGCCGAGATCGCGCCACTGCACTCCAGCCTGGGAGACACAGTGAGACTCCGTCTCAAAAAAAAAAAAAAAAAGAAAAAAAAAGAAAAAGATACTTGCACATGCATGTTTATAGCACAATTCACAACTGCAAAATCATGGAACCAATTCAGATACCCATCAATCAATGAGTGGATAAAGAAACTTTGGTATATATATCAAAGATATATAAACTGTGATATATATATATCATATATAGATATATCCTATATATCATATATAATATATATCCCATATATCATATATAATATATGTCCTATATATCATATATCACATATATATCATATCAATATCATAGATATATGATGGAATACTACTCAGCCATATAAAGGAATGAATTAATGGCTTTCAAAGCAACCTGGATGGGATCTGAGACTATTATTCTAAGTGAAGTTACTCAGGAATGAAAAACTGAACATCGTATGTTCTCACTCATAAGTGGGAGCTAAACTATGAGGCTGCAAAAGCATAAGAATGACACGGTAGACTTTGAGGACTCAGGGGGAAAGGGTGGGAAGGGGGTGAGGGATAAAATACTGTGAATCGGGTTTGGTGTATACTGCTTGGGTGATGGGCGCACCAAAATCTCACAAATCACCACTAAAGAACTTACTCGTGTAACCAAATATCACCTGTTCCCAAAAAACTTTGGAAATAAAAAATTTAAAAAAGAAAGAAAGAAAAGAAAGCTTGCACATATTTTAACACACCATGGGGCCAGGCACGGTGGCTTATGCCTGTAATTCCAGCATTTTGGGAGGCTGAGGCAGGCAGATCACTCAAGATCAGGAGTTCAAGTCCAGCCTCACCAACCTGGCGAAACCCCATCTCTGCTAAAAACACAAAAATTAGCCAGGCATGGTGGTGCATACCTGTAATCCCAGCTACTCAGGGGGCTGAGGTAGGAGAATCACTTGACCCCATCAGGTGGAGGTAGCAGTGAGCCAAGATGGCGCCACTGCACTCCAGCCTGGGCAACAGAGCAAAATTCTGTCTCAAACAAACAAACAAAAAATCCACCATGGTACATGGGGTGGGAGCCTAGAGGGGCAGGGAAACTTTGGAGGGAAGAAAGCTGGCTACTTCTAAGTTGAAAAAAAAACAGAAGGCGCTAAGAGGCAAAGGAATCGAGAAAGGGAAATGGTGGTGTTAATGAAGCTCATATCAAGGCAATGATTTTTATTTATTTTTGGCTTAAACAATAGAAATGTATTGTTTCACAGTTCTGAAGGCTGGAAATCTGAGATCAAGGTATGGGCAGGGTTGGTTTCTTCTCAGGGCTGTAGGGAAGAATCTGTTCTATGCTTCTCCCCTAGCTTCTGCGGGATTGCTGCCCATCTTTGGCATTCCTTGGCTTGTAGATCTCTGCCTTCATGGCGTTCTCTCTGTGTATGTGACTGTGTCCAAATTTCCCCTTTTTGTAAGGACATCAGTCATCTTGAATTGGAGGCTCACCCTACTCCACTATGACTTCATCGTAATTTAAATCTGCAATTACCCTGTTTTCAAATAAGGTCACATTCTGAGTTATGGGGGTTAGGGCTTCAACATGTAAATTTTTTTTAGGAGAGGAACACAGTTTAACTCATAAAGGTAGGTAAAAAAATTGGGGGGAACTTGTGTCACAAGCAAGGATTTGAACTTCGAGAATTTTGGCTTGTCCATTTAAAAGATAACCATTTTTTTCCCCTGTGAAATCAACAGAGCCATTTCTAAGTGTTAGTCAAAATCATAACTTATGCAAAGGAACTCTAGGGATATTGACAAAACTGGAAGGGTAGATATCTCTAGCTGACTGGAGATCAATATGAGCCAAGAAGAAACTTGACAAATTCAGGGGAACATTAAGGGAAATATTTGGTCTCGGTTGTTCACTGTCTAGTTACACTGCCTTAAGCTGGTGTTTTGGCAGACTTAGTGCCCTGAGATTTCAACAGTGAACCTTCACAACTATGACTGAGAAGCATGCTAAGACTAATGAGACTATTTTAAATAACTATTTAGGCTGGGCGTGGTGGCTCACACCTATATCCAGCAATTTGGGAGGCCAAGGCAGGCAGATTGCTTGAGCCCAGGAGTTCCAGACCAGCCTGCACAATGTGGCAAAACCATCTCTACTAAAAATACAAAAATGAGCCAGGCGTGGTGGCACACGCCTGTAGTCCCAGCTACTCAGCAGGCTAAGGAGGGAGGATTGCTTCAGCCTGAAAGATCAAGGCTGCAGTGAGCTGCGATTGCGCCATCGCACTCTTGCCTGGGCGACAGTGTAAGACCCTGAATCGAAATACAATAAATAATAAAATAAAATAGAACAAAACTGTTTAAAACAGTGAGACTATTTAACACAAACTGTACAGGATGCATTCTCCCCTGCCTCCCCATCTCTCTTTCTCTCTCCCTCTTATTAAAAAAAATTTTTTAAATGTTTAACTGTGGTAAAAATCGACATAACATAAAATTTATCATCTTACCCTATTTTTTAAGTGTAGAGTTCAGTATTACTAAGGATATTTATACTGTTGTGCAACCAATCTCCAGAGCTTTATTATCTTGCAAACCTGAAATTCGATTCTCCTTAAACACCAACTCGCCATTTCCCTCTCCCTCCAGCCCCTGGCAACAACCATTGTACTTTCTATTTCTATGAATTTGGCTTGTCTAGATACCTCATATAAGTATAATAATACAATATTTCTCTCTTTTTGTGACTGGTTTATTTCACTCAGCTTAATGTCCTCAAGGTTCATCGATGTTATAACATGCGTCAGAATTTCCTTTCTTTTTCAAGCTGAATAATATGCACATTTTGTTTATCCACTCATCTGTCAAAGGACATTTGGGTTGCTGTTGTGAATAATGCTGCTATGAACATTGCTGTACAAATATATCTTCAAGATCCTGCTTTCAATTCTTTTGGATAAATACCCAAAAACAGGATTGCTGAATCATATGGTAATTCTTTTTTAATTTTTTGAAGAGCTGCCATACTATTCCAATGTTTTTAAATTGCGATCTACTCATTGCTGAGTTAGAAAGATAGAAAGCAAGAAGGTGGCTGTTTCTCAATATATAAATCACATAAAACCCAAGGAAGTAAGCTTGTCATCAGTAGAATCAAGAGATTTTTAAAGAACTCTGTGATATCTAAAGCAAACGTAGGAGCATGCTTTAGGCTGTTTTCCTGGGAAGTGGAGAAGAAAAAGCAATTGCTGACTAAGCTGAGTGAGGAGCTAAGTATTTTCTACTGGGAAATATTTATCTGTTTGGTGCAGTTGCAAGTTCTGGGGAGTGTCCTTATTAGAAAACAGCTGATAATTCCAGGAAAACTTGGAAGAATCACCATGGTGATGAAGAGTGACCCAATTAAAGTATAAAGCCTATTGTGAGTTGAGCTTTAAAAGATACTTGTATAAAAGTTTCTCTTTCGTGTTGCATTGGACGTAAAATATGATATAAGGTAACATTATTATTATTATCTCCATTCCTCCTGCTGCCTGATGGACTGAGGGGGACCCTAGGACACCTTTAGAGGCTGGTCCTGACTTGACTTCTCCTTAGCTACATGACTTTGACAGGCCACTCAACCTCTGCAGTCTCAGAGGGTTGATCTAAAGAGCCTCTAAAGTCTCATTAGTATGCGGGTTTACTTCTATGGGTATATAATTGTTTTGGCTCCTTTTTGTTTATTACTCATTTTCTCTAGAACTTGGCTACTGAGCAAAATCACCACATCAGACACAGTGGAGAAGGAGGAAATAAGCCAAGATGTGCTAATGGACAAACACAATAGCAAAGTCCATGTGCTAAAGCTGCTTCTCCTTATTGCTTTTCTTCGACCTCAGGAGCATGGGGTTGAGTAAATCATACTTGTGGGTTCATGCATCCTTTCATCATTAGGCTGGATAAGGCCTCTCTCTGTTTAGTTTTACTATATTCTTTTCTTTTCTTTTCTTTTTCTTTTGCGGGGGGAACAGAGTCTCACTGTGTTACCCAGGCTGGAGTGCAATGGCACAATCTCAGCTCATTGCAACCTCTGCCTCCTGGGTTCAAGCAATTCTCCTGCCTCAGCCTCCTGAGTAGATGAGATTATGGGTGTGCGCCACCATGCCCAGCTAATTTTTGTATTTTTAGTAGAGATGGGGTTTCACTCTATTGGCCAGGCTTGTCTCCAACTCCTGACCTCGTGATCCATCCACCTTGGCCTCCCAAAGTGCTGACCTGGCCTAATTTTACACTGGACCTGGCCTAATTTTACTATATTATTTTCTTCTCCTTCATCTCCCATCCCCTTTCCCACTTCCAGGTGCTGTGCTTGTGGTATAAATGGACTATCTTATTTAATTCTAATGACAACACTGGAGTAGACAATGTAGACAATGCTGTCATCCCCATTTTACATATGGAGAAACTGAGGCTTAAGGAGGCTAAAGGGAAGAGGCAGAATATCAAACTAATCAGACAGATCCAGAATCCACCCTCCTAAACACCACAGAAGCTAATCAAGAAAACTGATTTAAAATACAACTTGTCTCTAAGTTATTCTGAATTGTCTGTAAGACACCTCTCCCCCATTATTCAAAGGAAATATTAACAAATCTATTTTGAGGCACTTTGTTTCTCTTCATCCATATTTGCAGGACATTATCACCAGAGACAGTTTCAAAAAACTGGGATGATAGTCTCTTTGGATTTCCTTTTCCTCTGTTCCATTTCTTTTGCAAAACTTGAAGCTATAATTGTCAACTTGTGCCTTGTCTCTATTGCTTGCTGGGGACATAATTGAAATGATGTAAAACAGCATTTCTCCTCCTTAAACAGAACACCTGTCCACTCCCATCGTACTCTTTCTGCATCTCATTTATAAGAAGAAGATTGTTGATGGGCAGAATATGCTACTGAAGTGATGTTTCTCCCCTATGGGAGAGAAACATGAATAGGGCAGAGATTTATAATAGGATGAGGTGTGTGCCACCTTCAAGGTAAAGCCACAGGAATTGATGTTTACCTAAAGGGATGGCCATTCCTGGTAGTCTTAGCACAACTTAATATGTGATGGGACAAGATTGTTAGCATTGACTGCATTTTGTTTGTGAACCCTGGTGGGAAGGGAGGAAAACCCTCAGGGGAGATGCAGAGATAGGAGTGGTAAAGGGCTTGTTTGACTAGGAGAGTTCTTTCCAGGGAGCTCTGAGGATGGATTACCAGGCTGGGGAGGTCAGATCATAGAGAGAGGGACCATACTGGAAATTAATAATAATAATAATGTTGTGGATGATGATAATAATGTTAGTCTCTACTGAAGGCTTACTGTGTGTCAGATGCCGGATTATATTACTTTTTTTTTTTTTTTTTTTTTTTTT
>NC_037677.1:106591187-106634627 GCF_003255815.1 Theropithecus gelada | reverse complement strand
TTTGAGACGGAGTCTCGCTCTGTCACCCAGGCTGGAGTGCAGTGGCCGGATCTCAGCTCACTGCAAGCTCCGCCTCCCGGGTTCACGCCATTCTCCGGCCTCAGCCTCCCGAGTAGCTGGGACTACAGGCGCCCGCCATCTCGCCCGGCTATTTTTTGTATTTCTTAGTAGAGACGGGGTTTCACTGTGTTCGCCAGGATGGTCTCGATCTCCTGACCTCGTGATCCGCCCATCTCGGCCTCCCAAAGTGCTGGGATTACAGGCTTGAGCCACCGCGCCCGGCCCGGATTATATTACTTTATATTCATTATCTTATTTAGTCCTCTTAACAACTTTAGATAGATACTATTATGGGGACCTGAAGTAGATATTATTACAATCTCTATTTTACAGTGGAGGTAACTGAGGCTTAGAGAGGTTAAATCACGTAGCCAGGTCAAGATCGCGTAGCCAGCAACAACTCATTTGTCCATGCTTTTACCAGCACACTCACAGAGCCAGTGAGCTTTGGATGCAAGGAATAAGGTGAGGAGAGAATGGGAAAATGCCTTTTGAAGGGGATAATTGAAAGGGCCACAGTGGGATTGTGTGAAGGGCCCAGGTTTGATCACGTGGTTCAGAGTTTGACTCAAATAGGAAGAAAGAAAGCATCAGGTTGGTCCCTTTGGGTGAGAGATGGATGAAACTGCTTAAAGAATCCAGACCAGAGCCACACCCTGCCTTTAGAATCATCTCTTCACTATTTTCCACCCAATTTTAAGGCCATGTTGTTATATAATTTGGTTATGACAGCCAGAGACAATTTTCTGCTTGAAACAATTAGTCATATTTTAGGTTGGATAGGTTTGACTTAGTAAATCTTTCTTCAAGTGAGCATTTTATTAATTATAGAAAGGGCTTGGAAAGACATCCTTTCAAATAACAGAATCAAACCTTTCTCTAAGAGAGGAATCCCTAAGCCTTACTGGATCTTGCATAAAAATCATATACCATCCCACAGCTAAATTCATTTAGAATCCCACCAGAACATTCTAATGCAATTTTTATGAAGTGTCTTTTATTTTGTACTTGCTCACTCCGTAACAAATGAGTCATTGATTTTCAAAAAATTTTAAATGTATCCAGAGGGTTTTTTTTTCCCCGTTTTTGTTTTGAACAGCCATTCAGAAGCCAAAACCAGTAACCCTAAGTTCTTCTAGCTGCTTTGCTGTAAAGATAGCTTTCCTCTGAACTGATCGTAGTGGTTGCTTTGACAAGAACGAACCACTTTCTTTTTTAAAAAATTTTTTTTATATTTTATTTTAAGTTCCAGGATACACGTGCAGTACATGCAGGTTTGTTACATAGGTAAACGTGTGCCATGGTGGTTTGCTGCACCTATCAACCCATCACCTAGGTATTAAGCCCTGCATGTGTTAGCTATTTATCCTAATGCTCTCCTGCTACAGGCCCCAGTGTGTGTTGTTCCCCTCCCTGTGTCCATGTGTTCTCATTGAAGAATGAACAACTTTCAACCAGCCAAATTGCTGAGATGTGAAAGGAGTACTTTACAAGTCTTTCTAAAATGTTGTCCAGCAATTTTGTTTTAATATTTGTGTGTTATGTTCGGGGAAGGCCTGAAAACAACAATAAAAGTGGAACTGTAGGGACAATCCCAGCTTTCTTTGTGATCATGAGGTATTCTAATCTAGAGTTCCTTTGTGAGTTTAAGTAGGAAAGCCGATGGGAGCCTCACCATACAGCTGAGGTCGGGTACAGTAATCCCCCGATGACTAGTCAAAGACAGATTCACTCGATGCCTATGTTTTTTTCTATCATTCAAGAGTGGCCAAGGAGACCAAAGGTGGGAGTCAGAATTCACTAGAGTTTTCAACAAAGCATTCCAATAAATTAAAAACACAAACAACTTTTGTTAGAATTGTTTGGTGATGCTGGTTGGTTACAGCGCCCTCATGTGTCTCAGCATGGTAGTGTCATTTTAGGGCTTTCCAAGGGCAAGAGACACTCTTCTAATCATTAGACCAATGCTATTGAACGGAGTCCTTTTCCTCCAAGTTTGTTTCTAGGGTCACAAATAGACTTCTTTCTTCTTTCGGTGTTAGTTTGAATCTCCAGTGTGATTATAATTTTTATTAGAAGCTGTAAACATAAACTATCTCATTTTCCACAGTCTGTTTCTGTGCATGCTCGATAAATGCTTGCTGAATTCGAGCTTATTTAAATGTCAATTCCTGCCAAAAAGTGAAAATAGCCCAAATGCCCCACTGGGGAATCAATGAACAAATTGTGGCACATCCATACAATAGAATACTACTTAGTAATAAAAGGGAAAGAACTAACTGATATGCAGCAACAAAAGGTTATAAATCATAAGGTTCTACTTATGTGACATTTTGGAATCAGACAGATATCAGATCAGCAGCAGCCACAGGGCGGGGGAAATATGGGGGGATGCAAAGGGGTATTAGGGAACTTTTCGGGGAGATGGAAATGTTCTTTACCTTACGTGATGTTGGTGACTACATACATTGGTCAGAACTTATCAAACTGGCAATAGTGGTATAATGATGAGTATAGCTGCTTTCCAAAACTCATTGAATTGTGCACTGAAAAAGGGTAAAATTCACTGTATGTAAATGATACCTCAGTAAGCCTCATAAAAACTTTCAGTTCCTTAAAAAATTATCATGGATTTCTTCCAGAGTGCTAAACACCAACCCCTCTGGGCTGGCTTCCTTTTCTTTGCCTATCTGAAAAAGACGCCACAATTGAACTCTTAGAATCTGCAAGTTCCAGCCCAATTCAAAGTCCCAATGGGACCAGACTGCATTCCAAACAGTCTGCTCCCCGCCTCTGCCATTATACCAGAGACGGCGTATGCAGTGACACAGTCTCTGTAGCGTTTGGATACTGAAAAGGAAAACATCAAAGTTCCAGGCCAGTGCTAGCCCTGCCACCAACAAGCACAAGCCCCTTGAGGAGAAATGAGATCTGGGCCCTGAAGGCAAATTCATACTGTCAGTTTGCTGGCTCTCCTCCGTGAAGGACAACAACCACGGTTCCTGGGCAGAAGCTGTGCTTTGCACAGATCATTTATTAACCACTTGACTGAATGTTCTGCCCCAGGCAGTGCCCAATATCTGATTCTGGAAAACAGCTTTGGTTCCCGCAGCTCCCAAGATGTTCTACCTACCCTCATTCCCTAGGATGGTAACCTACAAATGTTGATACAGCCCAGTGGTTCTTAAACTTCACTGGGTTCAGGAATCACCTAAGGAGTGTATTTTCTAAATGTCAGTTCCCAGTCTTCACTTGCACTCTGAGATTCTAGTGTAATAAGCCTGGGAGAAGTTTCTGGAAATTCCATTTTAAAAAAGCACCTCTGGTGATTCTGATGCAGGAGGTCTAAGGCTCACACTTTAAAATATGATGATCTGAGGCCTGGAAAAGTTCATATACCATCTAGGCTTTTGCTTTCACTTGAAATAGTTGAAAAATTAATTCATTGGAAACATCTGACCTATCAAGTGGTTGAGTAACACAGTGATTAACAGTGGGGCTCTGGAGTGGGGTTCCTGGGTTCAAAGTCCACCTATACCTTTTATTATCCATGAGACTTTAGACAGGTTACTTAATCTCTTCACAGCATGTATGTAAGAGGAAGTAGGATCAAATGAGCTAACACTTACAAAGCACTCAGAGTGACTGCCAGTAAGCATTAGATAAACATCATTATTATTCTGTCCAGATCAATAAAGACTGAAGGAAATATTGCAAACCATGAACAAAGAAAGATAACTTCAAAGAGCTTTTCATGGCCGGGCGCGGTGGCTCAAGCCTGTAATCCCAGCACTTTGGGAGGCTGAGACCGGCGGATCACGAGGTCAGGAGATCGAGACCATCCTGGCTAACACGGTGAAACCCCATCTCTACTAAAAAATACAAAAAACTAGCCGGGCGAGGTGGCCGGCGCCTGTAGTCCCAGCTACTTGGGAGGCTGAGGCAGGAGAATGGCCTAAACCCGGGAGGCGGAGCTTGCAGTGAGCTGAGATCCGGCCACTGCACCCCAGCCTGGGTGACAGAGCAAGACTCTGTCTCAAAAAAAAAAAAAAAAAAAAGAGCTTTTCATTTAAAGCTTGGACATCTCTAAATACTTCAAATGGTAGAGGGAAACGTAGCCACTTTATGTATGCCAAGATTCCTACATTCCAAATTTCTTTGCCTTGTTTTACATATTAAAAATATAAGCTGAACAAATATGCAAGCTGAACTTAGCAGTACTCCTTTTCTTTGATTAAGGAGCTTATGACAACTCACATATCTCAGCTTGCTCATCTTTATAAGTTATCCATAATATTTGGTGCTTCTGAAAGATGCAAATCAGAATCGTGTGTAGAACTTCTGGAAAGAACAAATTTTGACTCAGTAGAGACTGGAGTGGGGCCTAGGGAATCTGAATTTCTAAAAAGCTCTCTCCATGATTTGACTGTACATTCCAGGTAGAGAACTACCATTACAGGTGAAAGCTGGGATAATGTACCTTGCTTGAAAACAGAAGAAACAGAGACAAAACATGTTAAATACTTTGCCCCAATGTCATTCAGCAAATCATTTGCAGCAGCAGGAGTTGGATTTTTGTCAGTAATTCCAGGGGCCACTATATTAGTACTTTCCATTATGGCCTATACAGTATAAGCTCTTTGTATAGGGTAGGTTAAGCATAGTACATTTTTACTCCTTCATTTGCTTATGAAATAATATTCTGATCTGAATATGTAGGAACTTCAGAACTGCTGATCTGGGATTCTGAATTCCTTTCAGATTCTACCTCTTGCCCTCTTAGCCACATATCCCCATTTACTGATTATCTCCATTAAATCCCTGGAAGTGTAAAGGAGAGATGGCTCATGCAGTGCTTGGATCAAATCCCTGTGGGAAACAAGATCATGTGCTCAAGGATTGTTCTTCCCCATTCTTGTAGCATAAGGACCACAGCTTCATCATGATCAAATCTGAGATAAATTAGTACATAAATCCAGGAAAATGAGGATCGCATAAGATCATGAATCTAAGAATATTATCTTATAAATTACTGACTCATAAATCACTGGGGCATGAATCACACGGATATCAAAAAAGCCATTCTAGTGGCTGAAGGCAGTGGCATTTTGGTGGCCTCTACACTGGGTTGAGATTTTTGTGGATTCCCTTCTCATCTTGGGAAATATGTGCAACCTATGAAGTCCCTCAGAAGCCATTTTCCTTAATGTATTATCTGAGAAGAAAATCTGTTAAAGTCTGTCATGGGGAGGAGGGTGGCCACCAATCAAGTGAAATCATTCTGCTGAACTTGAGTCAGGGAACCAAATTGGGGCAGTATCATTTTGCATGCAAGATGGCCCAGCAGGCTGGAATCCCTGCCTGCAGACCTTCACACATCACCAACTTCTTGCTAATAAAACAGACCCCATTATTTAGTTACTTCTTGGCATCCACTGGCTGCTTCCCTTTCAGACTTTCTGTTGCCCATATTTCAATATCCTGCCTTTGCATTCTCCTCCTGCTCTTGTTAAAATACTGTTTCTTTCTTTTTCTTTTCTTCTTCTTCTTTGAAAGAAAAAAAATCTCTTTTAATCAGATAGCTCCTGCTGGCATGAGCCGTCAGAGGTATTCATTTCAGTGGACTGTGGCCTTATGCTGCATTACCTTGGCAACAAGATTTAGAGGCAAAGCCCTGGCCTTGAACTTGTCAGAGTCTCCAACGATGTGAACTCAGCACATACTACTCTCTAGCATATCAAGTTGTCATGCCAACCCCTAACAATAAAACCCATCTCTGTCTTCTAGGGTTTTAATTCAATAACTTTTCAAATTGGTTCCTTCTGTAATTCAATTGGTCTGGAAATGTAATATATGAACGTGCGCGTGTGTGTGTGTGTGCACGCTGTGTTTAACCAGTCACTAATGGCCTTCCACTAAAAGACTGGAGATTGGAAATGCAATATAGGTCAAAAGTTCATCAAAAAGCAAAGAGAACCAGTGCTGGATCTTACAAAAGAAGCCTGAAAATTTGGAAATCCTGACAAAGAGGTGACTAAATGAAGCCTCAAGAGCTGACTTCTGCCCTCAGATATATGCACATGACTTCCATTGGCACCTGTGCATAGCACATTTGATACTCAGAGTAGCTGTTCCCCCATACATATTTAGAACTCCTTTAGTTTTGAATACACAACCAACTTCTATTTCTTAAAAGCATTCCTATTTTTATATTTACATTTCATTTTCCTCTAAACCAGAAAGCTCTATAAGAACCTGTCCCTTTGAAAGACTCTTAATCTTCTGGCCGGGCGCGGTGGCTCAAGCCTGTAATCCCAGCACTTTGGGAGGCGGAGACGGGCGGATCACAAGGTCAGGAGATCGAGACCATCCTGGTTAACACGGTGAAACCCCGTCTCTACTAAAAAAATACAAAAAACTAGCCGGGCGAGGTGGCGGGTGCCTGTAGTCCCAGCTACTAGGGAGGCTGAGCCAGGAGAATGGTGTAAACCCGGGAGGCGGAGCTTGCAGTGAGCTGAGATCCGGCCACTGCACTCCAGCCTGGGCGACAGAGCTAGACTCCGTCTCAAAAAAAAAAAAGAAAGACTATTAATCTTCTAAGGACATTCAAACAGGGATTGCATGGAGTCTAGGGGCTGAAGTAACCTGGGCTCAGGGTTTCTCAAACTTGTGTGTTTCAATGCCTGCCTATCCTTGTGCCAACTCTGTGATTATTTGCTCATTGTTTTTCTCCTTTAATTGACATGTTTTAATACATTTAGAGAGGGAACTTTATATCATCGGTCTGATACTCTGCTTTTTAGACCCTCTGCCCCTAGGGGCATAGTTCTCTCTTAGTTTTCAATAATTAACATGTATAGGGTTGTCAGTGTGCTAGCTGATGACCACTAAAAATACTTTTTGTGTATAACTCGTTTAATCTTCACAAACATCACAGCAAACCTTTGAAGCAGGTAATTATTTTTATCATCACAGCTTCACAGAGGAGGAAACAAAGATACAGAGAAGTTACGCAGCATATCCACAGTCCCACAGCTAGTATAAGTAAGGACTGAGTTTCAAACCCTGCAGCCTAGTTCTAGAGTCTCAACTCAGAATACTGCTTTACTGGATTCTGGCTGATTGTGTGAGCCTGTCTGCAAAGTTTTATGCAGGAAGCATTGATTACCTAAAATTGCAAATTTCTTTTTTTTTTTTTTTTTTGAGACGGAGTCTCACTGTGTCTCCCAGGCTGGAGTGCAGTGGCGCGATCTCGGCTCACTGCAAGCTCCGCCCCCCGGGTTCACGCCATTCTCCCGCCTCAGCCTCCCAAGTAGCTGGGACTACAGGCGCCCGCTACCGCGCCCGGCTAGTTTTTTGTATTTTTAGTAGAGACGGGGTTTCACCATGTTAGCCAGGATAGTCTCGATCTCCTGACCTTGTGATCCACCCGCCTCGGCCTCCCAAAGTGCTGGGATTACAGGCTTGAGCCACCGCGCCCGGCCCGCAAATTTCTTGAAGGCAGAGACCGTCTTTAATACTTCCATCTCTCTCTTAGTACCTACTTGAGTACCTTTCACATAATAGTTGCTTAGAAATACGCTCAGCTTGTGAAACAGTGATCTGGGAGAATCCTAGAATACCAAATTCAAAGCCACTTTTAAAAATCTAGTTTTGTATAAGTTGGAATGGAAGGGGTTAACTTCACCTCTAAACCACACATATATAAGTTCTTCTATGGAACAAATTCATTGATGTTAAAGGCCATGTTTGGTGGTGTGATGGATATTTTCTGTTGGCACCCCCTACCCCGGCCCAACCCAGAGACACTTTCCACCCTTCCTCACTATGCCCTCTGCCCTGGGCACCTGACCTTTACCAACTGGAATTTCTGCTTTCTGGCTTTGCATTGGGTTGGGAAGCACTGGCTGGAGAATGAGAGAAAGGTTGGACTATTTATTTCTGTAGCTCACTCTTTGCCAAGGCACAGTTTGGTAATGCTTTCTTCTACCTAAGACCATTGGTGCTACTGCGTAGCCCTCTCCTACAGCTACAGCTCTTGCTGGTATGGAAACAACTTCCTGCTGGTACTAGTTCCAGGGCACTTCACTATTCCTTATTGGTGTCCTCCTGTAAGTCTAACTGAACTTTTATTAATAGTCTCTTCAATAAATGTATCATTTGTCTCCTGACAGGATCCTGGCTTTTAACACTTGTCATCTGGCCAAGTGCTTCTCAAATATTAATGGACATGAGAATCACTTACAGATCTTGTTAATATCCAGATTCTTATTCAGAGGACTGGGGTGGGATCTGAAATTCTACATTTCTAACAAGCTCCCAGGCTAACGGATGCTCCATAGGTCACACTTTTGGTAACAGTGATCTAGTAGATGGTCTCTAGTTGTCACTGGACAGGTGTTTTCAGTTGAATTAAAGAATGGCTAAATGAATGCCTTCGATGCAATGCTGCATTCAATACTGGTGAAGGAAGCCACACCTTCACGCCACACGTATCTTGTAATAACTTACCCCTGAGGTCCACAACAGGGCTGCAGCAGACCCACCTGGTCACACCATAAAGTTCACAGCTGCTTGGACACCTGTATCTTTGCTTTTCTCATTGGCACAGCCACCCTGGTGATTCTCATCATTTTCAGTTAATACTGTTTATTAAAAACAGCAACTACCATATCTAACTTCCTAGAAATTGAATTCACACACACAGGTATTTTTTTCTTCAGAGGTGAAAGCAAAACTGATTATTTTCAACATCAGAATCGATTGCCCCTGAGGGACAATCCTTGCTGAGTGAAAGGCGGGAGAGAAATTCATGGCTTGCCAAATAGTAAGCTGTATTTGCTCAGATTCTGTATAGTCTTGTACAAACAGGCTCTATGTGCAAAGGCAAAGTTAAACTCCAAGAGATCATTCAAAACAAGACCCAGTTCATGGCAAACTCCACCTACCTGTGCTTGTAAGCAAATCAAGTTGTCGGGAGATCTGAATTCCCTTTTACGTTTAGCTGACCAACAGACGATTTTTGAACACAAACTAAGTGCCAGATACTACATCTCTTTGTAGGACATGATTATGTACAAAGTAAAATGTTATTAATTTCAAATGTAAATATACTGAATATTGTGATAATTTAGGCAGATGCTGACCTGTATTTGACTATTTCACTAATCATGCAAAAAAGATTTACCAGCCGGGCGCGGTGGCTCAAGCCTGTAATCCCAGCACTTTGGGAGGCCGAGACGGGCAGACCACGAGGTCAGGAGATCGAGACCATCCTGGCTAACCCAGTGAAACCCCGTCTCTACTAAAAAATACAAAAAAAAAAAAAACTAGCCGGGCGAGGTGGCGGGCGCCTGTAGTCCCAGCTACTTGGGAGGCTGAGGCAGGAGAATGGCGTGAACCCGGGAGGTGGAGCTTGCAGTGAGTTGAGATCTGGCCACTGCACTCTAGCCTGGGCAACAGAGCGAGACTCCGTCTCAAAAAAAAAAAAAATCTACTTAAGAGAATAAATGATTTTCAAGACCTCTCAAGTGGTCTTGAAAGGTACATTTAGGGTTTTTTGTTTTTTTTGTTTTTTAATCCCGGCCCTTGGGAGGCTGAGGCAGGAGGTTTCCTTGAGGCTAGTTCAAGACCAACCTGGGCAACAAAGCAAGACCCCATTCTGGGATTACAGGAATGAGCCACCGTATTTGGCCCCACATTTAGGTTTTGAGAATGGAGACACTAGTTGATTGATTAATAATGTTGATTGTTGTGCTAATTAAAAAACATTCTTCTAAATGTAATGTGATATTCCAGATTGCATCCTGGAACAGGAAACTGAAATATGGATAAAAATAAAATGTCAAGTTTAGTCTGTAGTAATGTACCAAAGTTGGCTTCTGAGTTTTGGCAAACGTACCATGGTAATATTAAGATGCTAACATTAAAAAAAAAATCTGGGTGAAAGGTATATGCTAACTCTCTGGGCTAGCTATGCAAATTTTCTGTAGCTGTAAAATTATTCCAAAATTTAAAAGTTTATTAAAAATTCTTACACATTCATAAAATGTGATTCTCCAAGAATCCCTACTAACAACAATAGAAGCTATTTAGTGAAAGATACCCTACTTGGCACAATGCCAAGTGCCTTATACATTTGTTCACAACAACATTATGAAGTAGGTATGTATGGTTTTTTTTTGAGACGGAGTCTTGTTCTTTGCCCAGGCTGGAGTGCAGTGGCGCAATCTCAGGTCACCGCAACCTCCGCCATCCAGGTTCAAGCGATTTTCCTGCCTCAGCCTTGTGAGTAGCTGGGATTACAGGCATGCACCACCACGCCCAGCTAATTTTTGTATTTTTAGTAGAGACGGGGTTTCACCATGTTGGCCAGGCTGGTCTCAAACTCCTGACCTCAAGTGATTCTCCCACCTCAGCCTCCCAAAGTGCTGGGATTACAGACGTGAGCCACCGCCCTGGCGGGGAAGGTTATTATCTTTAATTTGCAAATAAGGAAACTATAGCTCACAGTGATAAAGTGCCCCAAGACACACAGATACTAATTAATCGATAGAGTTAGGATGTGACAAGGCCTGTCTAACCCTACAGCCTGGGCTCTCAGCAGTTCCACAGCTACACTGTCTTGCCTCTTCTAGCTTGAGTTTCTCTGTAAGAAAGAGTCATTACTTATGCAGATTGGCCCTCATCTTTCTTCTGAATTGGTGAAACATGTGAACCCAATTGTTTGCACTATACCTTTAAGTAAACCGCAGCATTATTTTGAAATAACGAAGTTTAATAGAAGGGCAAATCCCTCACATTTCTGCTTTGTTAAACTGGGCCTCAGTTCTCCAGAAGGAGGGGGCAGGGAGAGACCTCTCTTCCAAGGAATGCTCTCAGAGCTAAGCAACTGGCCCTTTCCCCTTGGCTTCTCTTATTTTGCCCATCATGTGTTGGGATGCTGGGCCTGATGCCCAGGATTCTCCCAGAACTTTCCAGTTGGGCTTTGGCCATAGATGGCTTACTCAGAAATGGAAAAAGGTAGCATGCTACAGCACGGTGCGTGGTTCAGGGTCAAGACAGCCAATTCTTTATGCAGAAAGAGAACTGGATCCCTTGACTGAAGAGGTCCTGGAATGCTCTCTATCCTGCTGGTGCAGCAAGGCTCCTGTGATCACCTAATTTGTGTTAAATGCAGCACACCGTTTGTCACGGGCACACAGTCTGGGTTCACAGCTCCTCAGAGTTTTGCTGCGATACACCCTTAGCACATTCCACGTGTCTCTGCAGCCCACCTGGGGTCTGGCTCACTTTAACTCATCATTCATTCATTTGTAAAGGGACAAAAATTATTACCCAGCAGGGTTCCCACCCTTTCCACCCCGCTGTTGACAGCCAGAGGATTGTGTATTTGTGAATTGTTTCTGCCCTCTGAGAAGGATTCTGTCTTCTAGACCAATGGTTCTTTGGGCTTTCTTGGGATAGAATCAGAGAGGAAGTGGGGAGAGGAGGAAGACGTGAACGAACTAGCGAGAGTCTCTGGAGAAGATTGGTGGGCGGCTGCTTTCGTGAGAGAAGCACAAGAACAACCGCAGAATATGAGTGGAGTCCTTGAGAAAGAAGTAGGACTTAAAGAAATATCCCTCTTCCCAGTAGAATCCCTCCACGGTGTTCAGAAAATGCAGATAAAGGAACAGAAAGATCTTCTTTTTGCTTGCCAGACAGTATTTCTTTGACTAAGAACGCCTGCCTGCTCCGAGACTGAAGCACACAGTGCAGAGCTTCAACAAGGATGCACGTGTTCAGCACCAACCGCCTCCTCTCTTTGCCAGCCGCTGCGCCAGCCCTGCTGCCGGCTCTGATCTCTGCCCATAACACTCCGCTGAGCTCTGTGGCTGAATCTTCCAACTGCCAAAGTCAATGAGCACTTCCAGTCCTTATCTAAAGTCACCTCTCTGCAGCTCTTTTCTGTTGCCAGCTGTCTTAGCCGCGCCCCACGTACTGATAATCCATCAAGTTCAAGGTTCCAGGTGCTTTCTATTCATTATTTATTCACTCCTCACAACTTCAGGAAGGAGATTTTATTTCTCACCCCACCTTCAGTTTTGCTAAATGAGGAAACTGGCTCAGAGAAACCAGCAACTTATCTGAATTCTTGGAACTAGAAAATAACAGAACTAGAACTTAAGCTCAAACCCATTTGAGTCCGAAACCCTTTTACTATTTTTTAATAAGTAATTATGTATTATTATGATACTACGTTATATCACAATAATATAATCTTAAAATTATTATTATTCATTGGTATTATGACACTGGCTTTAGCGTTCAGATTTCGTGGACTAGAAAAAAAGAGTAAAAACATTTTTGGGGCTCTGGTTTGGGGCTGCCAAATATGCATGTATGTGTGTGATTTTGTGGGGTGTGTGTGTGTGTGTGCAGTCGTTAAGGCATTTTAAAAAATACTCGACTATAATATATCATCACTGTCATTTAATTTTATACAATTCCCCAAATGGACTGATATAGAAGTACCTCCACAATATGTTGTTAAGGAAGATGCTACCTGCTTAATTAGAAATGAGTTCTACAGATTTATCTCCTTGAATAAGCATTTTTTGAAGAAAAAGAAATCAGTAACTGTTTTGGGATGGGAAGGCGGCTTCCCACATAGTCAAGGTAGGAGGCTTTTGAACATTCTAAATTTTGTGCAAGGGATATCAGGTACTAACAATTCAAAAAATAAACACATAAATTGGGAATAAATCTCTAAAAGAAGAGCTATTTTAGGACCTCAAGGAATATATGGCTAAAATAATCACAAAATCATTTGAGTGAATTAACTTTGTCCTTGTTTTTCCCATTTTGACATGCCTTGGTGGGAAGCTGCTCAGGGCCTGACTAGCCTGCAGGCTGACCCTGCGTTAGGCCAGGTTCTCACTATGTGCCCCCTAGGAATATATGAAGGTGGTGTCCTAAAGCATTCCTGTGCGCATAAACAGAGGCATCTCTTTTTGTGGTACCTTCTAGGTACCCAAAACTCTAAACAAGTTTCCCAGTATTAGAGTATAAATAGAAGAGTTGGGCCTGGCCGGAGCCAGTGGCCTGGATTTGAGCAGTTCTCATCCCAATGCAAGTTCTTGAGCTTGGCTGTGCTTCAGAATCACCTGGTAGTTTGTTTAAACAGCATCTTCCTAGAGACTGTGTCAAACTCTGCATTTTGAACAAGTGTCCCACAGACTATTCTGAGAAACCTGAATAGCTCGGGCTGTATATCCTGTTAGACTGAGGATGATGACTAAGTTTTAATACTAATCCTAGAATTTCCTGGAGAAAAAGAGGCCCTCAGATCAGTGACAGTCAAAAGTCAAACAGACCATTTCCCCTCCCCCGCCACACCAGAGGTCAAACAGGATGTGTCTCAGATGGAGTCCGCTGATGCAAACAGGATCTGGAGAGAAATAGCAATTTTTCCTTTTCACTCTGAGCCTCACTCTGAGCAGTTCCGGAAACAGTCCTGATTAGAGCATAATTGGTTTGGACTCCGCTAGCAGAGCAGCCAGGCACCTTCCCGCACTAAGCAGGCTGTGCGGCATCATCTGACTCTTTACTGCATTAAAAACAATGTGATATGACATGTGCTGGTCTCCTAACAACATTTGCAAACTCAGTAAGATTATAGAGTCAATGCCTGTGCCAACCATACTTTAGAGAAACAGCAGGACATTCTACCCAGCCCCCAACAACAGCAAACAAACTGGAGACATTTTAGTTGCATAAATACATACTGGTCACACAGGATTTGGGGTCTTTTGCTGGCCAGGAAATGATCATGTATTACTTTCAAAGCTGAATCAGTGATTCCAGTTTAAACAAGGATTCTAAACAGTTTGCTTTTTTGCTCTTCTCCATAGCACACATCATAGAGTGACTGTAATTCAAATTTATCAGGGATTGAAAAGACAAACCAAATAAACAAAAAACCCATCATACCAGAAGGCTGGGAGGAAATGAATTGAGTCAGAGAAGAATTCCAGTAGGGACTTTTTGGTCAGCGTGCTAGACACCTTTCTTTCATGGAGTTGTTTCCTCTTTTTGCCCCAGTCTAAGTCAAGACCCCACTGAACTGCAAATGGGCCCCCAACCAGCAAAGTAATTAACTGCTACTCTGAACCATCTCTTAGACGTACATCATAAATTCAACTCTCTGAATTTACCGTTTCCAAAATGAGGTGAACGCAATCCACTTATCTGGAGAAGTGAGAATACCAAATGTGCTATACACATATTATCTGTGACTTTATAGGAAAGCACAGATATTCTGTCATAAAATATTCACATGTGTAAAACGCTTATTTATGCTTTATCTCCAAATGGCTTAATTCTGCTTCTTTTCCATTTCATTGTGTTTTACGTAGACCTAAAACAGGGATCTTTTATACTTTAACAAAACCCTTAATATTCGGTTAGATCCTACTTTGGTTCTTTCTCTGAGATAAAAATAAATGCATCTTTGACAACTTTTATTTAAGCCTTTGTACTATGAAAAATTTTAAGCATCATATATGAAAGTACAGGAAATATTATAATGCTCTCCAAGCTCAAAGTTGCCAATTTTTTGGCCAATCCCCAGCCTCCATTCCCAGATTATTTTTAAGAAAATGCACAGCATCGTATCACTTCATCTGTAAATGTTCAATATGTAGCTCTAAAAGATAAAGATTCTTTTTTTTTTTTTTTTGAGACGGAGTCTTGCTCTGTCACCCAGGCTGGAGTGCAGTGGCTGGATCTCAGCTCACTGTAAGTTCTTCCTCTCGGGTTCACGCCATTCTCCTGCCTCAGCCTCCCGAGTAGCTGGGACTACAGGCACCCGCCACTTCGCCCGGCTAGTTTTTTGTATTTTTTAGTAGAGACGGGGTTTCACCGTATTAGCCAGGATGGTCTCGATCTCCTGACCTCATGATCCGCCCGTCTCGGCCTCCCAAAGTGCTGGGATGACAGGCTTGAGCCACCGTGCCCGGCCAATAAAGATTCTTTTAACGGCTGGCTGCGGTGGCTCAAGCCTGTCATCCCAGCACTTTGGGAGGCTGAGGTGGGTGGATCACTTGAGGCCAGGAGTTTCAGACCAGCCTGGCTAACATGGCGAAACCTCTCCTCTACTAAAAATTTAAAAAATTAGCTGGGCGTGGTGGTGCATGCCTGTAATCCCAGCCACCTGGGAGGCTGATGCAGGAGAATCGCTTGAACCTGGGAGGCGGAGGTTGCAGTGAGCTGAGATGGTGCCACTGCACTCTAGCCTGGGCAACAGAGCAAGACTCCATCTCAAAGAAAAATTATTTTAAAAATATATACTATTCTTACACTAAAAAAAGTAACATTACTTCTTTAACATCAACAAGTATCCAGTCATCTACTTATTTTTAAGCAGAAACCTTACAGAAAAGCATGAAAATCTAAGGATTCCTGAGTTGCTACAGGAACTGTGTGATCTCTCCCCAAAAACCCCCTCCAAGGCAGGGATGCTTAAGAATCAGATGCACAAAAGTTCTTTCAAGGACTTGAGACTGAACTCACGTGTCGAAACCTCCCCGGCTGCGGAGACAGGGTTGGACTCTCCAGCACTGTTGACTTTGGTCTGGATGTTTATCCATTCATTTTTCAGACCTCCAGTCACTTGTTTATTTTGGCCATCCCTTTCCAGCCTGAGACTTCCCACACCCTGCCATCTGGCACCCTCTCTGGTTTCATTCCCACAGCCTCAGCTCTGAGCAGAAGCCTCAGCGGAAACAGATCCAGCAAAAGGTCCTGAGCGCTGGGACCATGCTTCCGTGCCCAAGTCCTCCCGCAGGAGAGAAGGGGCAAAAGGAACTTTTGGAGGGGATCCTCAAGGTTCATTACCAAGAGAGTACAACTCTCTTTATTGCCAATCGATACATAGTCAATAAATATCTTAGTGCCTTGGCGAATGTTATCTCGTTGTGATAAGCTTAGAAATGAGGTGCAATGATGGATATTAATTGTCAGAACTATCCCTGCTGTTTCCCTTAAAAAAGAATCATGTCGGGCCGGGCGCGGTGGCTCATGCCTGTAATCCCAGGACTTTGGGAGGCCGAGGCAGGTGGATCATGAGGTGGAGAGATCGAGACCATCCTGGACAACATGGTGAAACCCCGTCTCTACTAAAAATACAAAAATTAGCCAGCGTGGTGGCGGGTGCCTGTAGTCCCAGCTGCTCCGGAGGCTGAGGCAGGAGAATCACTTGAACCCGAGAGGCAGAGGTTGCAGTGAGCTGAGATCGCGCCACTGCACTCCAGCTTGGTGACAGAGCGAGACTCCGTCACACACACAAAAAATAAAAATAAAATAAATTTTAAAAAAAGAATCATGTCACCGAATATTCAACTTGTATCCCAAGACCTGTCAGTTGCTCTAGCCACAAGAGCAAATGTTTAAGCTATGAGGACGACAAGTTAATTTCGATTAACAGAGCATTTTTATTGTAAACAAGATTTTGCATTAATCCCAAGCAAACTGAAGCAGCTAGGTAAGTCTACCTACCACATCCCAAAAAGGCCTTCCACTTTCTTGCTGTCCTGGGAATCTTCCCTGACTGGTCACATTTATCAGTCCTTGAAGGCCTACTGAACACTCAGGCCAAAGAGCTCCCCCTCAAAGTTCCATCAGAACGATACAACCTCCACTACCACCACAACAATGTCTACCATTTCCTGAGAACTTACCATGTGCTGGGCACCTTGCCACTCCCTTAACGTATAGCCTACTTTATTTTTTTTTAATTTTTGGCGACAGGTCTCACTCTGTTGCCCAAGCTGGAATGCAGTGGTGTGATTTCAGCTCACTGCAGCCTCGACCTCCTGGGCTCAAGCGATCCTCCCACATCCATCTCCCAAGTAGCTGAGACTACACGCGCATCCCACCATGCCTGGCTAATTTTTGTATTTTTGTTGTTGTTGTTGTTGTTGTCGAGATGGGGTTTCACCATGTTGCCCAGGCTGGTTTCGAACTCCTGAGCTCAAGAGATCCGCCTGCCTCAGTCTCCCAAAGTGCTGGAATTATAGGCATAAGCCACCACACCCAGCCATGTATTACCTACTTTAATCCTTACCACAGTTCCGGGAGGAAAGCGCTACTAGCACCATTATTTTATAAATGAGGAGAATAAGGAGAGATTAGGTAAACACCCAAGGTGGTAAGGACGGTAAATGACAGTGCTGGGCTATGTGGCTTAGAGTGTCTCCCCTCAATCTTGAAGCTACATTGCCTTAAAAAAGTATTCGACCTTGCATTGTCAGTGACATATTTATGTACATGTTTTTGGACCCTCTCCTTGACATGGTAGACATAAGGTATTTAGCCTAGTGTCTGGCAGTAAGTGCTTGGTGCTTGATAAATGTTGGCCATTATTGTTGTTGTTGTTGGTATCAGTAATTATTGGTGGTGTGGCCCAGGACAGTTTCACCTCCGCAATACTGTTGCAGTTGCAGAAGCATAAGAATCTGGCCTTACTGCTGCCAGATTTGGCAAATAAAAATATAAGATGCAATACTTGAGATGTACTTATACTAATATTTTTTGTCGTTTATCTGAAATTCAGTGTTAACTAGGCATCCTGTATTTTATCTGGCAACCATCGTCGAGAATCTTAATAGCAATCAAGAGAGATGAGCACAGCACTATGGAGCAAGAACAACGTTCCCTGCTAAGCCATATGGTGCTGATTAGCAATGTTGCAGGATTTCTGAGAAGGGAGGGCACAATGTGAACTGGGCAACCAGAGAAGGCTTCATAAAGGAGGTGGGATTCCCAGTCTAGTAGAGTGGGATTTTAAAGGTTTCTGGGCTATAGAAAGGGTTAGTGGAAACAGCAATAGACTAAGTGATTTCTAAAATGTGCTTATTATGGAAATAAATTCATAGGAACAAAGCTGAAAGAAAGGGATGATACCCCTATACGTGGTGTTTTTTTTTTTTTTTTTTTTTTTTTTAACATCTGGGTCTTGCTTTGATGTAAGTTGGTATTGAAAGTACATAAGGCCAGGCCTGTAATCCTAGCACTTTGGGAGTTTGAGGAGGGCGGATCACCTGAGGTCAGAAGTTCGAGAGCAGCCTGACCAACATGGTGAAGCCTCATCTCTACGGGAAAAAGAAAAAAAAATTAGCTGGATATGGTGGTGCATGCCTGTAATCTCAGCTACTTGGGAGGCTGAGGCAGAAGAATTGCTTGAACCCGGGAGGCAGAGATTGCAGTGAGCCGAGATCGTGCCATTGCACTCCAGCCTGGGCAACAAGACTGAAAATTCATCTTGGCTGGGTGCGGTGGCACACGCCTGTAATCTCAGAACTTTGGGAGGCCAAGACAAGCGGATTACCTGAGGTTGGGAGTTCAAGACCAGTCTGACCAAAATGAGGAAACCCCGTCTCTACTAAAAATACAAAATTAGCCTGGCGTGGTGATGCCTGCTTGTAATTCTAGCTACTCGGGAGGCTGAGGCAGGAGAATCACTTGAACCCAGGAGGCGCAGATTGCAGTGAGCCGAGATCGTGCCATTGCACTCCAGCCTGGGAAACAAGAGCGAAACTCTGTCTCAAAAGAAAATCCATCTCAAAAAAAAAAAAAAAAAAAAAAAAAAGAAAGAAAGTGCATAAGACAATGAGCTGTCCGTGACATTAACCTAAATTGGCCCAAGCAACACAGTTGCTACAAGGCTAGAGGCTTCGTCATTCCTGGTCTCTTGTTAGCAGAAGTGGAATAAGCACAGATTTAACTTCTGAAGCCCACCAGGCCCCAGGGAGAAGCAGTTGAGGTGTGCTGAGGAATAGGATAAGTCTGAGCTTTGTTAGAGAAAAGAAAATGGGACACACCTGCTGTCAAGGTGCTGCCCTAATCGTCTCACGTGGAGATGTGAAGTCAGAGAGATCGGCATAATGCATTGCATGGATAGAGCAGCCATTCCATGCCTTTATGTGTTAGGCACTGTAAATACTTGATATAATTTAATTCTCATAGTACTCATATTTTATATTGTTATCCTTATTTTGTAAAAATGGAAACAGAGGCTCAGAGAGCGGTTCATTCACTGTTGGTCACCCAGCTAGCAAGTGGCAGAGCCAGGATTCAAATTTAGGTCTGCCAGATTTCAGATCCTGTTCCTTCTCTCCTTCACCACCCTGACATGAGCCAGTTTTCTGCCAGTCACCTTTAAAGAAACATTCTTCTTGTCCTCCGCTTAAGGGACAAGGACTATGTTCTCATCCCCAGTGATAGATTTCTTGTGGTTCAGATTGGTAACCAGATTACTCCTGGGTACTCAGGGTTTCCTATCAATAGCGGGGCATGTCAGCAAGCCTTCTTTTTCATCCTCCTGTCCTTAGGAGGGCAAATTCTCCCCTGAGGCATGCCTCCTAGATCCCTAGGCGTCTTTTACTGGACTGCTAGGTGAGTCCTCAGTACCACCAAAGCCCCCTAAGACACTGCAGTCTCTTCGTGACTCGAGAGGCCCCATTTTCCCCCAGGCCCTCTGTGTTTGGTGTCTCCACCAAAGAAAGGAAAGGAATAAAAAACCCATCTAATTAAAATAACTTTCCAGGTGGAGGGAACAAAATCCAGGCAGATTACTGCTCAGGGCAGGCTACCCACTAGCTTTTGCAAAAGTCTAGAAGGAGCCCACTTATGGCACAGAGTAGAGGGAAAGACACTTAAAACTGTAAAAAGCAAAATGTTGTTAAAGGGCTATGAAAACAATCTATCTAATTTATTGGAACATGTTTTTCTAGCAGCTTTGAGTTGGAGCTGTGATTGCCTCCTGCAGGGATTTGTGACCTCATCCTTCCTCCCCCACCCTCCCCAAATGTAACTATAGGGTTTTCCCGTCATAACCTGACATATGGTTTGCAGCAGGAAGTGTGAAATCCCAGGAATGAGTAGAGACTCAGGTTTCAGACTCTAGAGGGACTCAGGTGAGCTACAAGGAATGGCCTTTGTTTCATATAAAAACAGAGTTGAAAAGAGAGTGGTTGGTGACCTCCTGGTTTGGAATGAGGTAATTAATTCTCCAGAAACTCCCACCAGTTTCCTGGGCAACAAAATCAATGTGGTGTTGCAAGAAAAACTGGGAATAATAAATTGGTTAAAATTACAGATTTCGTTTAAAAAAAAAAAATACAGACTTCTTCCTTACTAACCCAAATATAAAACAAAACAAAACAATTCCAACACACACACACACACACACACACACTCCCTCTTTACCCTTTCACTCACCTTCACTCTTTAAAAAAAAAAATTAAGTTTATTCCTATCTAAATATTATCATGCTTGAGAAGATAAGAAAAGAGAAAGGTGGATCAAATCCCATGCAGAATTGTACACAGAACAAGACAGGTTTTGAATACTTTTTAGGCCAAATATTCTCACAGAGTGGGGTGATGGTAGGGTCAGCATATAGTATCAGAATTCCTGGGGGTGTCATAGGGAGGGGGGCAGTATGAGGTCTCTGTTTATCAAAAAGCAATTAAGATTTCTTTTTTAAAAGACTGGGAAACTGCTTAGGCTGCCTTAGCTTTTTATCCATTTCAAAACCAAGTACAGTTTTTGTTTTGTTTTGTGATGACTAATTTAAGAACTAGGTGAATGGCGAGGTCTTCTCAGAAATCCTACTTATAGCATTTTCTGAACTCCTACTTGAAATCAAAGTCTATTTTTTTTCCCCCTCGCCTTCTCCCTGGGCAGCTGGGAATCTCTCATTGCATGACCTGAGAACACAGACTCCACAGTCAAACTGCCTGGGTTTTACCCTGGCTCTCTCTCCCTGCCATTTCTCATCAATTTAAGATACTGTTGCTGTAAGATGAAATATTATTTTAAGCATCATCAAAAAAGAAAAAATGTGGTTAATTAAATTATGACACAATGCTAACATGCCATCAATTGCAGGACACATTCTAATTTCAATGATGTTAAAATGTGACAAAAATTATTTTAGAATTGATGAACTATGGTATTTGTTTAGGAAATTTAATCTTTCCCTAACTTAACATCTCTCTATTTCATCTTTTCATTTAAAACATTGGAATAATAAGCGCAGGACGCGGTGGCTCACGCCTGTAATCCCAGCACTTTGGGAGGCCGAGGCGGGCAGGTCACAAGGTCAGGAGATCGAGACCATCCTGGCTAACACGGTGAAACCCTGTTTCTACTAAAAATACAAAAAATTAGCCGGGCATTGTGGCGGGCGCCTGTAGTCCCAGCTACTCAGGAGGCTGAGGCAGGAGAATGGCATGAACCCGGGAGGCGGAGCTTGCAGTGAGCCAAGATGGCGCCACTGCACTCCAGCCTGGGCCACAGAGCAAGACTCCGTCTCAAAAAAAACACAAAAAACAAAAAAGGGAACAATAATGTACCTACCTCAGGGTTGTTGTGAGGATTCAAGAGTCGGTTCATGGTAAAATGCTCAGAACATTCCTTGGAACATAGTAAGTGCTTAATTAGCTATTGTTATTATTCACTATATCCCACTCAAATCGACAAATACTTGCTCAGTTGAAGTGTGGAGGTTTTCCTGGTTGTCATTCTACTGGGGAAAAAAAACAGCACAGTAACACCCACATATTGCAAACCATGATTTTAGAGAAATAAAAGCAGGCCAAATTGGGAGGATGGTAACAGATCGTTCCTCTCTGCCTTGGTCTCTGGGTGAGTTTTTCAAGTACACCCTGGTTGCCACAGAAAAGCGTCTGGCTCCTCTGGTGACTGTTCTGTTATGAGAAGAGTTTTTGCATTCATGATGCTCTTGTGGATTATTTTTGCCAAGTTTTTTGTTGCTCTAAGCACTTCCTGGAGCCACCCCAGCCATAGGAGGATTCTGACCTCAGAGGAGGATGCCAGGCGGGGTTTGATGCAAACAATCCATGCTGTGCATGGGCCAGATGGTTCCACACAGCAAACACTGTTATTTCATTCACAAAAAAGTCAAAAACAAGCTGATTTCACCATTTTAGGCCTAACGAACGGAAAAGTGAACAACCCTTTCTTGATAGGCAGGCCCATCTTGATGTAACTCAGTTTTGCAAATAGATGAATATAGGTGCAAATGAGAATTCCCAAAGTAACTGCTGGCTAGATGTAGATGGCTCCGAAATAAAACCCACAAGGGCAAGGCTCCAACTCCACATATGTTTTCCAGTCTCTTGGAAACTTTTGCATTTTGTTGTTGTCCTTAGCCTTCTGCTATCCCTAACTTCCTCCCAAGGTTATTGAAGAAATAGATATTTGGATGACTCGAATGTGATCTAGCTGGCACAGATTTAAAGACACATGGCTGTTTTTGCACCCAACCAAGTTTGATCAAAAAAGAAACTGCGTGGGAGTTGGCACACTGGGGCTTAGGATATCTAGATCCAGAGTTTGAAAAAGCACAGGACTGGGTTTAGGAGGCCTAAGTCCTTGCCGTCTTTTGGGTGATTCAGGTATCACTTTTCACCATACTCTTTTCATCTATACTCTATAGATAAGGAATCTAAGGACCAGTTCTTAGATTCCTTACCTATAGAGTATCTCCTAGCCCTACATCTCTATGAGTAAGGAATTTTGTAAACAGTTCAGTCTGTTGGGCATCTTTAAACACCCCACGATGGTTAATTTTATATTTCAGCTGTCTAGGCTATGGTCTCAGTTGTTTGGTCAGACACTGCTCTAGATGTTGCTGTGAAGGTATTTTGTAGATGTGGTTAACGTTCATAATCAGTTGACTGTAAGTAAAGTGAAGTGGATGACCCTGCATAATGCAGGGGAGCCTCATCCAATCCAGTTGAAGGTTTTCAGAGTAACAACGGAGGGATCCTGGGGAAGAAGAAATTCTGCCTCTAGGCTGCAACATAGAAATCCTGCCTGTGTTGAAATTCTGTTGGCCTGCTCTAAAATTTTAGGCAGAAGCCTGCAATACCACTCTCATTTGAATTTCCAGTCTGCTAGCATGCTCTATGAATTTCAGACTTGCCAGCCTCCACAATTGCATGAGCCAATTTAAAAAAAAAATAAATCGGCCAGGCGCGGTGGCTCAAGCCTGTAATCCCAGCACTTTGGGAGGCCGAGACGGGCGGATCACGAGGTCAGGAGATCGAGACCAGGCTGGCTAACCCGGTGAAACCCCGTCTCTACTAAAAAAAAAATACAAAAAACTAGCCGGGCGAGGTGGCGGGCGCCTGTAGTCCCAGCTACTCGGGAGGCTGAGGCAGGAGAATGGCGTGAACCCGGGAGGTGGAGCTTGCAGTGAGCTGAGATCCGGCCACTGCACTCCAGCTTGGGCAACAGAGCGAGACTCCATCTCAAAATAAAATAAAATAAATCTCTCTTTTTCTCTCTGCTACAGCCATTTGCCCTGACTCACCTTGCACTTGACCTCCCTACCTGATCTTCTCAGTTCTGGTTTATTTTTCTGTGTTTGCCTCACCCCTCAGCTCTATATTTCTAGCTTCAACCTTGTGCTTTTCACCTAGATGACCATTATTTAAACTTTCTCTTTGGCCTTGGCTACCATTTATTTCCCTGAATAAAACTTCCTCTGATCTTCCTCCAACTCCGAGACTTCACAGATCGACCCAGAGGGACCTGGATAGGTATGAGTGAGTATGATTGAGCTCAGCGTGGTGCGGGCATGACTGTTTACATGCTCACAGCCTCCAGAGCTTCTGTGTTTTGGTGCTTCCATGGCTTACAGCATTCTTGTCCTACATACCTCTGCTCAGAAACCGCTTCCTCTATACAGCATTCCGATACTTTTACAAAGGGTTAAAAAACAGCAGGACTCATTTCTACCTCCTGGATGTTGAATTTCTTATTCATGTCACAGGAGACATGTGGTTACAAGAGGACATGTTTGTTAATTAAACGGGAGTGTGTATAATCACCCTTATTCACAAGGGTGATTTTTAAAAATACAGGTGTGTGTGTGTGTGTGTGTGTGTGTGTGTGTGTGTGTGGTTTCTTCACAGCAAATGTTCGCAAAGCTCTTGGAGATCCACGGAAAGAGGTTGCTTGGCCAACCCCAAGAATTATTAGAAATACAGACTTTGCTGTTGTTGGCTGTACTCTAGAAGACTCTTATCATAAACAAGTGCTTGCATTTATAAGGGGCACTGTACAGGAAGTCTAGGGTGTATTATGACTTCAATGCATTGCCTGTCTGTCAATGTCTAAAGAGTCCTATATATGGTCTCAGTCTGCAGTGTGTTTAAGACATTTAGACATTTTCCTCTCCGTTGTACTCTAGTGGAATCAGGCTGAGCTTGTGTTATATAACACCACCGTCCCACTCTGTAATGAGCAACTTCTAAGGAGGAGGCAGCAGGGGGAACAAAGCCACCTGGCCTTTGCCAACCTCTCCAGGCTCTGCCAGTGCACCTGCAGAGAGCTCCGAGAGCTCGGCCTGGAAGAGAGACTAGTTATTATGTTTCATTGCATGAGATGACACAGTGCCTTTCCAAGACAGGCCGGACTGAAAAAATCTCTGCCTTTGTTTCTTGGCCAAATTTTATCCAGGGTCTCCCAAGACTTAGGGAATCATTAAGCAGCTGCCTCATTGAACCCCTGCCTTTCACTCTCACCTCACCTGCTTTCAGAAATTTGATCGACTCAGACAGAAACATGAAATATTCATTAGAAGTTCCCAGTGAGCAGTGTCTCAAGAGCTTGCAGGGCTAAACTGGGGAAGTGTCACATGTTGGTTTTACGCCTCAGTAGCACTTGCGCATGGTCCGTGTCCGACCCATCGGTGTACTAAATCAGACTGAAGTTTCATCACTATGCTTTGAGTATAAGACAAATATCACTCCCTCTCACATTGCCTGCTATTGCTAGAGTAGGAGAAGTTATCAATTAGGGCCCTTTCTGTTGGGACAGGAAACCCAATTCAAATTGGTTTAGGTGAAGAATGAACCGTATTGAATCAATCAACGAAAAAGCCCAAGGCTAGCTGGCTTCAGGAGTGGCTGGCTTCAAGGCTCAAATGAGGTCATCAGGCCTTGGTCTCTCTCCATCTCTAGGCTCTGCCTTCTGTTTGATTGGCTTCATTTTAAGCCTCCATGTGGTGGGCCCCGGTAGTTCCAAACTCCCCCTTGTGGTGGCAAGATGGCAGCAACAGTTCCAGCCTCCGTAGTATAAAGCAGGGGTCAACACATTTTTTTCCATCAAAGTGCCAGATAGGAAAGATTTTAGGCTTTGTGGACTATGTGGTTTCTGTTGCAGCTACTCAGCTCTGCTATTATAGTGTGAAAACAGCCATAGATAATACATAAATGAATGAGCATGGCTGTGTTTCAATAAAACTTTATTTACAAAAACAGACAGTGGGCAGGATTCAGTCTGCCAACTGTAGCTTGCCTAGCCCTGTTAACTATGTAGAGTTGTTGTTGGAAAATGGCTGCTCGGCTGGGGATGTACCTTCTGGCTTCTCTTGTAATTGGGTATGGCCATATGACTGAGTTCTTGCTGAAAGAACCTAGGTGGAAGTTATGTGGACCCTTTCTAGGTCAAAACTTGTAATAAACAGGTATGCCCGTTCGCATTATTTACCTTCTGCAGCTGAATGCAGATGATGAAGAAATTTTCAGAGTGGCAGAGGCACAAGATAAGGGAGTCTGGTTCCTGAATCACTGTGTGGAGTGGATCCATTTAATGACCAAGAACAACTGCCTCAGACTGTTACATGGGAAGGAAATAAATTTCTATTGTGTTTGAGTCACTATACATTTTTGATTTATTTTCAACAGCAGTTTACTTACCTTAAGTAGTAAAGAAGTCAGTGTCAGAAAGAGTGCTGATGTATGAAATAATCATAATATGTGGCACTCAGTAGTTGTGCTATGGGAAGCAAGAAAACAGAATAGGCTGCAAAAATAGTGACCTGTGTTATGCCATGGTAAAATAGTTCTTAAAACTATTTGGGGGCCGGGCGCAGTGGCTCAAGCCTGTAATCCCAGCACTTTGGGAGGCCGAGACGGGCGGATCATGAGGTCAGGAGATCAAGACCATCCTGGCTAGCACGGTGAAACCCCGTCTCTACTAAAAAATACAAAAAACTAGCCGGGCGAGGTGGCGGGCGCCTGTAGTCCCAGCTAATGTGGTCCCAGCTACTCGGGAGGCTGAGGCAGGAGAATGGCGTAAACCCGGGAGGCGGAGCTTGCAGTGAGCTGAGATCCAGCCACTGCACTCCAGCCTGGGCGACAGAGAGAGACTCCGTCTCAAAAAAAAAAAAAAAAAAAAAACTATTTGGAAGACCAAGCAAACACATGCTGTCCCTGTAACTCTAGGGAAAGTCATTATAAAGAGATAGAACATTAGTGTGTGTTATAGTTGAGTTATTTGCTGCTTATCATACGTTATTACTAGAAAAATACATTCCCTGGCAATAATTCGCCAGTTTATAAGCAGAAACAAAAGAGAATAAAGTGTCCCCAAATTTGGAAAAGCCTATTGATTCTGGACACCCAACTGGAAATAAAACACAAGCCCAATTGCCCTCCTCTAAAAAAAAAAAAAAAAACTTTGAGGGGAGAAAAGCCCATTAAGAAATCTCAGTTAAATGTAACAACTCAATCGTGGAGCAAAGGGCTCCTTTCCACCCAAACCTATTGTTCAGATGGTCTCAAGGTGGCTGCCATTAAATTGAGAGAAATCTATGGAGACAAGAAAGAAAATAATTTGGGCTTCAGAACTAGGTCTAGGAAAGAACTTTGGGTGTGGTTACTGGCACTTGGAATTTACTGGAAACAAATAAATGAGAAACTTTCTATTTTTGAGGGAATTGTATTACAAAAAAAAAAAAATCACAAGCTTGGATGAAATAATCTTTGACTGGTTAAGCTTTACCCTTCCATCCTAAATTTGTATGAGCAGAAAGTGAGCTGTGTTAAATAAAATTTACAGGAGGCTGTTGGCTTGGACTGAGCTCCTGCACTGGGCCCAGCAGATTAAATCTAAATGGAGTCACTCATGCTAAAGTTCCACATCACCAAACTGAAATTAAGTTGTTTATGTGAACTTCCAAAAAATCAGGAGGGAGAAAGGGATAACAGTTAAATCCCCAAGCAGGCCAGTTTTAGCCAATGTAAGAAAGTCCCCTCTGCACCAGCCTGGGCAACAAAGTGAGACCCTGTCTCTACAAAAAATAAAAAATTAGCCAGGCATGGTGGTGCACATTTGTAGTCCCAGCTACTTGTGAGGCTGAGGTGGGTGGATCGCCTGTGCCCAGGAGTTTGAGGTTGCAGTGAGCTGTGATTGTGCCAAAGCACTCCAGCTTGGGCAATGGAGCAAAACTCTGTCTCAAAAAAAAAAAAAAAAAAAGAAAAGAAAAGAGAAGAAAAAGAAAAACAAAGCCCCCTTTGCTTTAATCTTTACCCTTTACCAGAAATGTAAGTTTGATACAACCAATCCACATTTCATTTCCTGTGTCTGTTTTCCTCGGCCCTTTTCTATCTATAAAACCAACCTCCTCTGTTGGCTCATCAGAACACTCACTCTGTTTTATGGGTTCAAGTGCTGCCCGATTCTAGAATTGCAAATAAAGCCAATTAACACCTTTAGATTAAATTTATGGTAATTTTGTATTTTGACAGCTCCATAAAGGAGGTACAGTTTTCAAGGAGGGCACTCCAGAAGTGGCTAAAAATAATAATGGACATGGAAGGATACCCAAGGTAGAGGAAGGGGCCCTAAACAAAAATAGACAAAAAATTCTTCCCAGAGAGCAGATTAAGGGCTAAACAAGGAATTTATCTCCCCTGCCAGGCAGAGGGTCTTTACTCTGGTGGTCCAGCAGAATTCCATCATGCTATCAACTAAGTGCTGTGTTCTCATTTTTCTTTTTTTTTCTGAATGGGAGTCTTTTTGCAGTTATCAGGTCTTGGGTCCACCACAATATAGTGGACATGTGTTAGAGGGACAGGTAACTGGTCTTTGAGTTCATCAATTGCTGGACCAGGAGGAACCGCATATAGACCTGATTTTTTGTTTGTTTGTTTGTTTTTTGAGACGGAGTCTCGCTGTGTCTCCCAGGCTGGAGTGCAGTGGCACGATCTCAGCTCACTGCAAGCTCTGCCTCCCGGGTTCACGCCATTCTCCCGCCTCAGCCTCCCAAGTAGCTGGGACTACAGGCGCCCGCTACCACGCCCGGCTAGTTTTTTGTATTTTTAGTAGAGACGGGGTTTCACCATGTTAGCCAGGATGGTCTCGATCTCCTGACCTCGCGATCCACCCTCCTCGGCCTCCCAAAGTGCTGGGATTACAGGCTTGAGCCACCGCGCCCGGCCAGACCTGATTAAGAAGACATTGTGTCCTCAAGCATCCTGGACTTTGAGGTGGATGTAGTGACTGAATGGGACTTTGAGTTTTCTTTCTTGAGGAGGGCATGGGTGTAGTCTCCATGCGGGAAGAAGGATACAAATGGACAGTTGGCCTACAGGAGGGTGGACTGTGATAGACTGATAACTGTTTACTAAAAATCCATTTCCTTTTCATCCTGAACACAGCTACACCACACGTTCCTGGCTGTACAAACAGTTAGGTGTGGCTACATGATTGAGTTCTAGCCAACAGAATATGAGTGGAAGTGGTGTGGGTCGTTTCCAGGCCAAGAAGCCGGTGTGTCCTCTCCTTGCTCTCACTTCCTTCCTGCTGGTTGAATACAGATAGTGATGAGGCCCAAGACCCTAAGGAACAGTGCAGCTGGGAGTCGGAAGGAGCCTGGGTTTCTGAATCATCACATGGAGGGGAGCTGTCTTCAGCTGGGAGAGCTGTCTTCAGTTGGATACTGGGTGAGTGAAAAATAAACTCCTATTGTTTTTGAGCAATTATAAGATTTTGTATGCTCGTTACCACAGCTTAGTTTATTTAATTAACATAAGAAGCAACATGATCTCTTTTTCTCTGTGTGTGCTTAACACATTCTCTCTCTGCAGACTGGCTTTTGTTGCAATTCTGCATGTAACTCAGTTGTTAGCTGGAGCTTCCCTTTCCCCTAAGGTCTAGGTGAAATCGGAAAGATCGCCTTATCATATGGGTATCTAAAGCTTTCCCAAGATATTCCTGAATTCCCAATGGAGCTTCTGTTTTCTGTTTTTAAAGATTCCTTTCCCTTTTGAAGTCTTTAGCTCAAATGGTCTCTCTCACTCTCTCTCTCTTTTTTTTTTCCTTCATTTTTTAGAGACAGCGTCTTTCTTTATTGCCTGGGCTGGAGTGCAGTGGCACAATTACAGCTCACTGCAGCTTGGAACTCCTGGGCTCAAGCAATCCTCCTGCCTTGGCCTCTCAAAATGCTGGGATTACAGGTGTAAGTCACCATACCTGGCTGGTCTCTGTTCTGTTCCACCCTTTATCCTCTTTTTTTTTTTTTTTTTTTTGAGCTACACACACATACATATATACTTCTCACTCACACAAATTATTTGTGAGTGTAAGAGGTTGTAGTGAGAAATTGGTGACGAATAAGTAGAGGAAGGGCTTACACTTACAGGGGTGCAAACCTCAAATGAAACAGACAGGTCACCACCCTTAAGTCACCCACCACTGGTGAGTATCCCTGGCCCTTCACTTCACCTGGCCCCAACTTGTCTCTATGTTTTCATTCTTCTCTCTCCCTCTATTTGTCTTTTTTTCCTTTACTTGTACCAAGAGCCAGACAAAAGCCCTTGGATGCTCTGGAAAGACTAACAAGTTGGTAGATGGGAAATCTAACAATTGGATGATTTTTCAAATCGCTACTTGGAGGGGAGGCAGAATAGTGCCTGGGGTACAAAGCAAAGTAGGAGGACCACACTCAGCCTCTACTCTGTCATCCTGAGCAATTCAGCTCTGGCCCCAATATGCACAACTTACTAAAATAGAAGAAATGTATAGAATAAAAGAGAATATATCCTGGCTAACATGGTGAAACCCCGTCTCTACTAAAAATACAAAAAACTAGCCGGGCGTGGTGGCGGGCGCCTGTAGTCTCAGCTACTTGGGAGGCTGAGGCGGGAGAATGGCGTGAACCCGGGAGGCGGAGCTTGCAGTGAGCCGAGATCACGCCACTGCACTCCAGCCTGGGAGACACAGCGAGACTCCGTCTCAAAAAAAAAAAAAAAAAAAAAAAAAAAAAAAAAAAAAGAATAAAAGAGAATAAATAGATTTTGCTCAACCTATCCTTTTTAGAAGTGTTATTATTATTATTATTTTTTAAAAAGACAACTGTCTGTTTTTATGCAATCATGTCCCTGGGGACTCACCCCAACCCCATGTGGCTTATCAAAGTGTTCATTAAAAATGTACCTTTCTCTTTCTGAGTTTTGTTAGCCTAAATTTTCCAATTTTATTTGCATTTTTAGTGACATTTAAATTATCCTAGTGAGATTTCACTGCTGCTGATAGATTGGCATTCCAGGCAGGTCTACCATCTTCCTCCTAATATAGGATTGCTCAACTCTTTCTCTACTTTTTAGGAGAAAAACCAAGATTTCTTCTTTATGTCCAGTGGAGTGTTTTTTGTCCTTCTCTGATGTCTTGGTACCAACTTATGTTTGTTATTGAAGGATTTCCTGAGCAGCTTATCATGTTACTTTCCCATACAAAGATAATTCTTTCCCTAAAATAAATTTAGGTTCTAGCTGGTAATATCATAAAAGCTTTTCTTTTTTAAACCTTGTTTCATATGTACTTGATAGAATTCAGTCATTTTAGCCCTGGAACTAAATTAACTTTCAACTCCAGCAGGGTTGTCATGTACAGTTGTATAGGTTGTACACTAAGCCTCCCTAGGGAGCACCTTTTACCTATAGTCTATGTCACTGGTAATTTCTAGAGTTGTGTGGTCCACAACCTGTACAACCGTATCTTGTATAGTCCTGTCTCAAGGACCACCCACCATCCAACTAACTATTAAACTCAATGGCCGAATTCCAAATTTCTGGAAGAAAACATTTGGTGGTCCATTTTGGGCCAGCTGTCCACTCTTCTCCAATCAGATATGCTCAGATTGGAAACATCATGTTGTAGGCACATAGGTGCAGAGCCTCACTGCCTTTGGGGAGCCCATCTAGGGGAAGTGGGAAACTGTTCTCAGAGGAGGGGTTGTATGAGAAGTACAGACATCTCAAAACATGGCATTACCAAGGGCCAGTGATAAGAAAAATGAATAGTCCAAAGGTATGTCGAATATAATCTAAGCTGATGTTTTTCAAACTATGAGGTATGACCCATTAATGGGCTATGAAATCAATGTAGTGAGTCATATTTCTAAACAACACAGAAATGAAATAAAAGAGATTAGAGATTAGGAAATAATTAGCATGCAACCCACCTAGTAAAGTTAAACTAGTATATAAAGTGTGGATTGTGGTGCAACATGATCAAAAACCAAACCAAAGCCCAAACCATTTCACTCCTCTCTGCCTGCCCATAGGTTTGATGCAGGCACCCTAGGGACATTTATCTGGGAGGATCTTTCTAGGCCTTGTCTCCCTCACTACTCCTGTGATCTTGCCTTATTTCCTTGCTAGCAAATCAAACCCTTCTTTGGTTCCTGAGCCCACCCTTATCTTGGCAGATGGTTGGTTGGAGACTCCAGCCTGCAGAAGTAGGACCTCAATTTAGTTGTGCTCATTTGAGCCCAGTATCCCAGTGGCATGGGGTATGTCCCAGAGACTTGCTTGCTTCCTGAACTACAGCCTGTGGCTACCTTTGCCTAATTGAAACAATTGAGTTTTGCTTAAATTTTCTGCTCTGTATTCTCTGTGCTATGGTTTTGTAAGCCAAGTTGTCCTGGAGACTGGACAATGTCGTTAACATCTCCCTCTTCCAGTTGATAGGCACAGGTTGTATCCCTTGTCTAGATGAACCCATGAGTAGAATCCTGCTGCCTGCCTGTCTTCCAGGACTCCCTCCCGCATGTTGCCCATGGAGATCACCTACAAGCTAGCTGGGAACAACAGTTTTCTGCATCAGGCATGTACATAGGACCACCTTCCGCCTACTTCTCCTACCCATGGATTCCTTCTCCGGATCTCTGGGTTTATCGTCTGTGGCTTCCTATACCTGCTTCCTGTCCCTTGATTTTGGCGACTAGTTTGGATGTCCTTCTCTGCATCCACGGCCTTAGCTTTCCTACCTCCTTTCTCTTTTGAACTGGCCAAGCCTTCAAGGGACATCTACAAGTTCTTCTAATAATTCCCCTTATATAGGGGTGCTGGATTTAACAAATAAGAATACAGGACACCTTGTTAAATTTACATTTCAGCTTAGCAACAAATTTACATTTCAGCTTAGCAACAAATAATATTTGATGTCCTATGCCATCTATGGGACATACTTCTATTAGGAAATTATTCACTGTTTATCTGAAATTCAGATTTAATTGTGTATCCTGTTTTTTATCTGGCAACCAGGATACACAATTAAATCTGAATTTCAGATAAACAGTGAATAATTTCCTAATAGAAGTACGTCCCATAGATGGCATTTATCTGGCAACCCTACACCTACAGTTCCTCGCTGAGGAAATGGCCTTAAGCTCTTTATGCACAGGTAGGTGGTCGTGCTGTGTCCCATAGTACCTCACCCCTACCCCATCCCCAACATCATAGCTAATTGGATCAGGAGTGAGTACTTGACCCAAGGTCAGCTAGTGCATAGGTTGGCCCACAGTCTAAAAAGTAGCCTGGTGCAAGACTTTTGCACCAAAGGGAAATAATGTTTAAGTGAACGGTTCTCCTTCAGGAGTAAGAGAGTAAGAGAATAATTAGTAAGAGAGTGTGAGAGAATCAGTTGGTAGGAAGAACAAAAGCCAAAAGACACATAGAGAGAAAAAAGCAGTAAATAGAATTCATGAAGTCATAGAAGTGCTGAACAAGCAGCTCTATGGGGAGGGAAGAAGGGTGGAAAGGACTTGGTCAGTTGCAACAGGAGTAGCTGAAGTAGAAGGACAGAGAAAGGAAACAGCAGAGGCATGGTAATGGTAGGATGCCAGGGACCAGTGAGCACCAGATCTGAAAGTCCATGAGAGGGCCGGGCGCGGTGGCTCACGCCTGTAATCCCAGCACTTTGGGAGGCCGAGGCGGGTGGATCACAAGGTCAGGAGATCGAGACCATGGTGAAACCCCGTCTCTACTAAAAATAGAAAAAATTAGCCGGGCGCAGTGGCGGGCGCCTGTAGTCCCAGCTACTCGGGAGGCTGAGGCAGGAGAATGGCGTGAACCCGGGAGGCGGAGCTTGCAGTGAGCCGAGATTGCGCCACTGCACTCCAGCCTGGGCGACAGAGCAAGACTCCGTCTCAAAAAAAAAAAAAAAGAAAGTCCATGAGATAATCTGCTGATTAGACTCCCAGCTTCCAGACTCCAAACCAAGAACAAAACTCCCTAAGACTCCCAAACTCCCTAGGCTGGGCCATGGTTCTTTTTCTTTCTGTGCAGTCTGGTGATTTAGCTTGGTTCACACAAGAGTCCTACCAACTTGACTGACCTTTCTCATTTCTATTTCTATCCTTAAAATGAATCTCCATAATTTCTGGTGTGGAGTTAACCTGACCTAGAAGGGAAGCACTCTTAGCTCTGTTTGTGCTGTTCAACACACCATCCAGGTGAAGGGGACCCACCCCACCACTGTCCATCTCTCACTGCCATGCAAATCTCCAGATACTGATACCTGCTGGAACTGACCTGGAACTTCCGACCCTAGGCCTTGTAGCACTGCCTGCCCCTATGAAATCCTGGTTCTGGAATCTTCCTGTCCTCACTGACCTAGTGCCTAGCACAGCGTCTGACACATGCCTGGAGAACAAGGACTACATGCACAAATGCAGTCAAATTCATCTCTTTTGGCTTGAGTGGTCGTGGTGGAGAGGAGAAAGAAGTTCTGAATGGAGTTCTGGCTCTGTAACTTCCTCGCTACATAACCACAGGCAAGCTTCTCAAATCCTTTAAGCCTCCATTTTCTCCTCTGTGAAATGAGGATGGCATTATCTACGCTATTGTGAGGTTTAAAATAGCAGATGTGTGAAAGCCTATATATAATAAGCCCTGTGAAAAACTTTACTGCATCTAAGTATAAGGAAGCTGCATTTTGTTAGGGTTGCACTTTATGAGGCTTCAGATGAGTAGAAAAACAAACAAACAGGGGCCGGGCGCGGTGGCTCAAGCCTGTAATCCCAGCACTTTGGGAGGCCGAGACGGGCGGATCACAAGGTCAGGAGATCGAGACCATCCTGGCTAACACGGTGAAACCCCGTCTCTACTAAAAAATACAAAAAAACTAGCCGGGCGCAGTGGCGGGCGCCTGTAGTCCCAGCTACTCGGGAGGCTGAGGCAGGAGAATGGCGTGAACCCGGGAGGCGGAGCTTGCAGTGAGCTGAGATCCGGCCACTGCACTCCAGCCTGGGCGGCAGAGCGAGACTCCGTCTCAAAAACAAACAAACAAACAAACAAACAAACAAACAAATCTCATGATATAAGATTCCTCTTGGCAAAGGATGGCAACCATTTATGTTGGCTAGCTGGCAAGAGAAGAAACAGCGTTTATAGTTCGCTGGGATTGCAGGTAGAAAATCTTGCAATTTTGGACAAATTTTCATTTTTAGATTATTTGGATTGGATTCTTTTCTTTTCTTTTCTTTTTTCTTTTTTGAGACAGAGTCTCTCTCTGTCGCCCAGGCTAGAGTGCAGTGGCACTATCTTGGCTCATTGCAAGCTCCGCCTCCCAGGTTCACTCCATTCTCCTGCCTCAGCCTCCCAGTAGCTAGAACTACAGGCGCCCACCACCTCGCCCGTTTAATTTTTTTTTTTTTTTTTTTTTTGTATTTTTAGTAGAGAGGGGGTTTCACCCTTGTTAGCCAGGATGGTCTCGATCTCCTGACCTCGTGATCCACCCGCCTCGGCCTCCCAAAGTGCTGGGATTACAGGCGTGAGCCACCACGCCTGGTTTGGATTATTTTCAAAATTTCAAAACGATGAACCTTTATTATTACTTGTGTATTAGTCTCTTTTAAATGTACTTTAATCAAATTTGCTTAAAATGCCGCTGCCCCCAATTCCATGATTTGAGGGAGAAGAAAATGAAAAATGTACTTTGTGATACAAAATGGATGATTCTTTATGGTCCTGCACAGCTGCATGTCCCAGCATCACATTAACCTCTGGATCTTCTCAGCATTCACTCTGGAATGTTTTAAATGTCATAACAGTGTACTTTCAAAATAATATCCTTGCGCACCCCCTCCTCCCCAATCGTGTAATATTGTCAGGATGTTTTATCTGGTGCCATATATCCTGCACATGACAAATCCATTTCCCCAAACAAACCATCACATATGTCCACACTGTCTATAAATTTTGAATCCTGACATCAACACTATTACCCTTTGACGTGTGGATTGGCCTGAGTTGTGCAAAACTGAGGGGATGATGTCTTTAAGGAATTAGGGGATGTCACTCTTTTCTTTCTGATGGGTCCCCTCTGGAGAAAGTGATGTCAGGAACATGCAAACTTTAAACCTGCTGGAGAAAGCCCTAGATACTCTCCCCAGGGTACCCGGAGATTCAGCCGGCCAGATCTGTAAGCGTCTCCACCTCTGGGGGTGATAACAAGGTCACCCTATACTTCGGTTTGGCTTTATAATAATACATCTGGTATCAATAGAGATTCTTTCTTTTCAAAGTGCTTTCCTATTTATGATCTCATTTTGCCCTTGCAGGAGGAAGAAAGAGAGCTGGTTAGGAAGCAAACTTGAGTTTCCCGTGCTCTGTGGCTGAGCAAGTCACTTCACCATTCTCAGGTTCAGTTTCTCCATCTGTGAAGTGGTATTATAAGGGCTGTTGACTGCTTAGGGTTGTGTAAGTGCAAATGCTGCTGTGGGTTGGGCGGCGAATGCCTAAAGAAATACAAAAAGCCATAGACAGAAACGCACTGTGATGATAAAAGTCATTTAGACACTCTGGAAGTCGTAGAGCTGGAAGGAACTTCAGAAATAATAGTAAAGAGGTTTCAGTATTCTATCTTGTGAAGATGCACAGATGAAGCGTGGGCAGGAGCAGGACACATTACTTTGGTGGCTCAGATTTTTGGTCTCTCACTTTAAGAGGCACCTAAACTGTAAGCAAAATGCCATTGCTGGCATTGGCCCCTTCTCCACCCTACTCTCTCACTCACTCAAGAAAGCATACCAGAATGCTAGTGAAAGAGGTTATTATAAGAGTAACCTTGATTTCCCTCTAATTTATTTTTCAAAAATGCAAACTCAGGATTCTTACATGGAACAAAACCCTGACCCAAGCCGACTTAAGCAAGAGTTGATATTTATTGACTTGTGAAATAAAAGAATATCCAGCAGTAGATGCTTTAGTCCTGGCTAGATCCAGGGGATCAAATGGTTTTGTCAGAACTTAGACTGTTTATTCATCTCTAGGTTCTGCTTTTCTTTGTATCGACACTGTCAGTCAGAGTCTTTTCATGAGTGATAAATGGCTGTTGGCAGGCTTCCGTTTGTATCCTCAAAGCTTAGCACCCCTGTGAAAAGAGAGCTTTCTTCTCCCAGTAGTTTCAGTGTTAAGTTCTAGGATTAAGACTCATTGGACTGACTTGGAGTCACTGTCCCTGTCCTTCAATCAGCCACTGTTTCTAGGGCAGTGGGATATGCAGACTGCCTAGGACTACATCCTCTCTCTCTTCCTTTCTCTCCAGGACGGAAGTGGGGATGGAGTGGCATCAGCCTCATTTGAACCCACATGAACTAAGAGGGGCTGTGGGGGTATTCCCCAAAGGAAGACTGAGGGGCATTACTAGAAAATGGGAGAATGGAAGCAGACTGGGCAAAACCAACAGATATTCACTACAGCAGATAAAAAACTTGGCAAATTATTAGTGAGCAAGTACTTATAATACATGTGGCGCACGGGGCTGTGACTCACCAGTGTGTTAGCACAATATGGTCAAAAACCTCTGATCCAATTCAACCTGCTCATCTGAACGATTTTATCAGCATTTAATAAGTTTGTTTTGGCCATAATGAGTTACAGTTTTGTTTGTGGTTTTGACACCTCATTAGAGGTTTCATCAGTGTAAGAAGCCAACCTAGGAGCTCTTCTCACAAGTTTCCCGGGAGAGAAATTGCCCCTCCAAATGTGAGGAGTCCCACTTTATATAGATAGGAGAGAAATTGCCCCTCCAAATGTGAGGAGTCCCACTTTATATAGATAGCATCCACATTTCTTGCAGTGGAAAACAAACCTTATAAAATGTAATACGTTTGGTTTCCTAACTTTTTCTTGACCCTGGGGTGGTAGAAGGAAGTGCAGGTTTTATCACTTGGATTTAGAGACAAGGAAATTGAAATGGAGAGAGAATTGGGCTCACGTGCAGGCAGCATGTCTAGCTGCCTCCATAGTGTGATCTGAGACACCCCGTGAGGCCTACTATTACTGTAAACCTCTAAAATAATAAATAAATGGCCGGGCGCGGCGGCTCAAGCCTGTAATTCTAGCACTTTGGGAGGCCGAGACAGGCGGATCCCGAGGTCAGGAGATCGAGACCATCCTGGCTAACACAGTGAAACTCTGTCTCTACTAAAAAAAAAATACAAAAAGCTAGCCGGGCGAGGTGGCGGGCGCCTGTAGTCCTAGCTACTCGGGAGGCTGAGGCAGGAGAATGGCGTGAACCCGGGAGGCGGAGATTGCAGTGAGCTGAGATCCAGCCACTGCACTCCAGCCTGGGCGATAGAGCGAGACTTCGTCTCAAATAAATAAATAAATAAATAAATAAATAAGTCTCTGCCACTGAAGTGCTTCTTAATGAGATGTGTAGGGCCGGGCGCGGTGGCTCAAGCCTGTAATTCTAGCACTTTGGGAGGCCGAGACAGGCGGATCCCGAGGTCAGGAGATCGAGACCATCCTGGCGAACACCGTGAAACCCTGTCTCTACTAAAAAATACAAAAAACTAGCCGGGCGAGGTGGCGGGTGCCTGTAGTCCCAGCTACTCGGGAGGCTGAGGCAGGAGAATGGCGTAAACCTGGGAGGCGGAGCTTGCAGTGAGCTGAGATCCGGCCACTGCACTCCAGCCCGGACTACAGAGCGAGACTCCGTCTCAAAAAAAAAAAAAAAAAAAAAGGCCGGACGCGGTGGCTCACGCCTGTAATCCCAGCACTTTGGGAGGCCGAGGCGGGCGGATCACGAGGTCAGGAGATCGAGACCATCCTGGCTAACACGGTGAAACCCCGTCTCCACTAAAAATGCAAAAAATTAGCCGGGCGAGGCGGCGGGCGCCTGTAGTCCCAGCTACTCGGGAGGCTGAGGCAGGAGAATGGCGTGAACCCCGGAGGCGGAGCTTGCAGTGAGCCGAGATCGCGCCACTGCACTCCAGCCTGGGCGACTAAGCGAGACTCTGTCTCAAAAAAAAAAAAAAAAACAAAACAAAAAAAAAAAAATGAGATGTGTGTAGTTTAATGGGACCAAGGCGTTGGATCACTTGAAGGACAATGTATAATTAATGTGTTTTTGCAAGTTGGTTCAATTCAACAAATAGTTATTGAGGATCTACTACTAGTTCTATCACTGGGGATGTTTTGGTTACAAGTACAGGCATACCCTGAATATATTGCAGGTTCAGGTTCAGATCACCACAATAAAGTGAATGTTACAATAAAGCTAGTCACATGAATTTTTTGTTTTCCCAGTGCATATAAAAGTTATGTTTACACTATACTGTAGTCTGTTAAATGTACAATAGTATGATGTATAAAAATGTACATATCTTAATTTAAAAATATTTTATTGCTAAAAAATGCTGACACAGAGACACAAAGTGAGTACATGCTGTTGGAAAAATGGTGCTGATAGACTTGCTTGACACAGAGTTGTCACAAACCTTCAATCTGTGAAAAATTCAATATCTGCAAAGTGCAATGAAACAAGGTATGCCTGCAATAGCAAACCCCATTTCAATATACTTAACATATAAAAGGAATTTATTGACAACCCAGTGATAAGGTGACCTTCAGGTGGGGCTTGATCCAGAAGTTCAACAATGTCATAATACCAAAGACCTAGTTTTTTCTCCTTTTCTTCTCAGGCTCCCAGGTATCTGCCTCATCCTAAGACTGGCTGCCTGATGATCACAGGGTGGCTGCCAGAATGTTCTGAGAATTACGTGCTTCCTCATTTATACCCGGGATGAGAAAGCAGCTGTCCAAGGAGTTTGTAAGTGTGAGACAGTTCCTTCCCAGGCAGTATCTCCTCACATCTCTCTAGTTCAAACTGGGCCACGTGCTGCCTATTCCTAAACCAAACTTGGTGGCTTGGAGGAGGGGATGTGCTGAAAACCAAGGATCATGCCTGGCACCACCTTCTGTAGTGGCATATGGGCTGTGGGGAGACGGGTCTTGCCTGAATGAAAACCTGGGTACTGTTAACAGGAGGAAGGGTAATAAATGCAAAACCACCCCTCATTAGGAGCTGAATCTCTTTGTCAAAGAGTACAACAGTAATGAGTATTTGTAAATAGAACAAAGAAAATCAAGTTTCAAGGGCAGAAAGGGAGAATAATTTTAATTTTAGACATGTCAAGTTTGAAGTATCTGCAGAATATGTGGACAATGCTGTTGAGGAGCAAGTTGAAAATAAGGACCCAGGACTCAGCTTTGGGCTGGTGCTGTTGACATAGTGGTTAAAGCCACGACAGGAGAGGCCAGCAGGTGCAGGGCAAGCCCCCCTGGGTGGCGCAGGGAGAGTGGGTGGAGCCCTGACACCGCATGATCTGGGCTTATGAGGGAAAAGGAAGGGGGCCCCATGGGATTGGAAAAGTGAGGAGAACACTGTATTAAGAAGGCGTAGGGAGAGGCCGGGCGCAGTGGCCTGTAATCCCAGCACTTTGGGAAGCCGAGGCAGGCGGATCATGAGGTCAGGAGATCGAGACCATCCTGGCTGACACAGTGAAACTCTGTCTCTGTTAAAAATACAAAAAATTAGCCGGGCTTGGTGGTGGGCACCTGTAGTCCCAGCTGCTCGGGAGGCTGAGGCAGGAGAATCACTTGAACCTGGGAGGTAGAGGTTGCAGCGAGCCAATATCGCGCCACTGCACTCCAGCCTGGGCAATAGAGCAAGACTTCGTCTCACACACATACACACACAAAAGAAGGCGTATGGAGAAAAGCAGTTCATGAAGTGGGGAGGCATTGTCTTAGAGGTAAGATGAGGCCTTAGATGTTTCTGTTCAGTTTGGCCACAGTTAGGTCCCTGGTGGTCTCTGTGGAGGGATGTGGAGTGGTGGAGGAGGAGTCAGTGAGGGGAGGATGGGAAGTGATGAGGCTGAGGATCTCACCCTGCAGAGCCTGTCTCTGAAGGCCCAGGGGAGAGGAAGAGAGGGCAAAACTCAGAGAAGAGGGAAGACACTTTTTTTTTTTTTTTTTCCTGAAAGGGCTTTGAAGAGGTTGAGTACTTTTTGTGCCAGGCCACCTAAACTGATGATGCTCCTCTCCCTGGACAGGGGAGCAGATGTGGACAGAGAAGGTGGGGCCTGAGATCTGCTACAGATGATGGACTACAGTATACAGACCCCAAATACTTCCTTTCTGATACAGTTAGGATATTTTCCCCTGCCCAAATCTCATGTTGAAGTGTAATCCCCAATGTTGGAGGTGAGGACTGGTGGGAGGTGTTTGGATCATGGGGGCCGATCCCTCATGAGTGGCTTGGGCCAACCTCTTGGTGATAAGTGAGCTCTGGCTCTGACTTCACGTGAGATCTGGTCATTTAAAAGCGTGTGGCATCTCCCTACCCCACACCCAGCGCTCGCTCTCTCTCTCTTTTGCTTTTGCCATGTGAAGTGTTCATTCCTGCTTCACCTTCCACCATGATTAGAAGTTTCCCCAGGCCTCCCAAGGAGCACATGCCAGCACTATTTCCTGCACAGCATGCAGAACCATGAGCCAATTAAACCTCTTTTCTGATAAATTACCCAGTCTGAAGTATTTCTTCATAGCAATGCAATAATGGCCTAACACACCCCTCCTAGACTGGATAAGGACTATGTCACCTTGGGGTACCCATCTGTAATGCACTCAGGTATCTATGTACCTTCCCACTGTTCTCATTGACCCAGAGCCAACCCAAGGACATCTTCCAGTGGCCGCTTGGGCATCCTGGGTGGTAGCAGGTATCTCCATTGCACTCTATCTGCCACCTAACCCTGAAGGAAGGTACAAGGGCCCCTTCAAACTCCATACAAAGACCTTCCAGAGTGCCCACTGTGCAGATTGCCTGGTACAATGTCCAGCCTCCCCAGCCCCTCAATCTTCACCTCTATCTTTCTCTTGCAACTTGACCTTCACCAGTTTTGAAATCCCTAATTGACCTGGGTGGGCATGGGCCTTGGAAGGATCTGATGAACATTCTTTTTATTTTCTCACTCACCCCTGCCACAAACATTCTTTAATAGGCCTTAGCCCCTTTATCTCTTCTTCTGTCTTCTTGCCTCAATGGCCCTATTGCCCCTTCCTTCCTTCCTTCCTTCCTTCCTTCCCTCCCTCCCTCTGTCCCTCCCTCCCTCCCTCCCTCCCCCTTCTTTCTTTCTTTCTTTTCTTTCTTTTCTTTTCTTTTCTTTTCTTTTCTTTTCTTTTCTTTTCTTTTCTTTTCTTTTCTTTCTTTCTTTCTTTCTTTCTTTCTTTCTTTCTCTTTCTTTGTTTCTTTCTTTCTTTCTTTTTCTTTCTTTCTTTTTTTCTTTCCTTCTTTCTTTCCTTCTTTCTTTTCTCTTCTCCTCTCTTTTCTTTTCTTTTCTCTCCGTCAGGCGTCTGAGCCCAAGCCAAGCCATCACATCCCCTGTGACTTGCACGTATATGCCCAGATGGCCTGAAGTAACTGAAGAGTCACAAAAGAACTGCAAATACCCTGCCCCGCCTTAACTGATGATAATCCACCACAAAAGAAGTGAAAATGGCCAGTCCTTGCCTTAAGCAATGACATTATCTTGTGAAATTCCTTTTCCTGGCTCATCCTGGCTCAAAAAGCTCCCCCACTGAGCACCTTGTGACCCCTACTCCTGCCCGCCAGAGAACAACCCCCCTTTGACTGTAATTTTCCTTTTACCTACCCAAATACTCGCATGACACTCTCTTTCCCTCTTTCCCTCTTTCTTTCTTTCCTTCTTTCTTTTTCTTGATGGTATCTTGCTCTGTTGCCCAGGCTGGAGTGCAGTGGTGCGATCTCAGCTTACTGCAGCCTCCGCCTCCTGGGTTCAAGCAATTCTCCTGCCTCAGCTTCCCGAGTAGCTGGGACTACAGGTGCCCGCCGCCATGCCCGGCTAATTTTTGTGTCTTTTGTAGAGACGGGGTTTCACCATGTTGGCCAGGCTGGTCTTGATCTCCTGACCTCAGATGATCTGCGTGCCTCAGCCTCCCCAAATGCTGGGATTACAGGGGTAATTAAAGGCCTGCCCCTTTCATTTCATTGAGTGTCCCTGCTGACCCTGTCCCTCACTGCCTGTCCCAGTGGGAAACACCCGAGACTGGAGGGCAGGGCCTAAGGACAAGCTGCAGGGTCAGGGCATGTCAAAAATTTGCTGCTCAGCTGCTTCTCTCTCCCACTCTGCTGTTCCTTACTACTTCAGAGAGAAAATCCCAAAGAGGGTGTTTCTGTGGCTTGGCGAAGGGAGGAGAGAGTTCGTGGGTTCTCAGGAATGCTACAGTTAATGCCTCTAATTAACACCCCAGGCGCTTTCGCTGCACTGTGCTGCTGCTTTGTAATCATCTCTCTCCACTCTGCCTCAGACATGCGCTCTGGAACGGTGAGCCATCTGGGAGGTGCAGGAGGATTCCAGGAAAGGGCAGGAAGGCCTCAGAGGAGTTTCAGTATGTACTTGGCCAGGACTAAAGTCTGTCTTCATCTAGGCTCTAGGTGCTGACTTCTGTAACAGGGGAGCTGTTAGCTTCTTCCTGGGAATCCACCTTCTACCCCACACCCAAAAGCAGAGCACCATCCACTTAGGCCTCCAAGTGCTCCAGGCCTTGTATTCCACCTCTGCCTATTTTGAACCAGCAACTGATTTCAGCAGGATTTCACTGAGACTGACGTCCTCTGTGCTCAGCACCGTGTGCCAATAGTATGGCCACACAAGTAGATTTTTCCTGTCTCTCTTTTCTTATGCTAATGGTTCAGCTCTAAAGATAAGACTTAAGTAAGTAAAAGAAGCAGAAGACCTTTTTTTTTTTTTTTTTTTTAAAGTCAATACATTGGCCGGGCGCGGTGGCTCAAGCCTGTAATCCCAGCACTTTGGGAGGCCGAGACGGGCGGATCACGAGGTCAGGAGATCGAGACCATCCTGGCTAACACGGTGAAACCCCGTCTCTACTAAAAAAATACAAAAAACTAGCCGGGCGA
>NC_037677.1:106577838-106590899 GCF_003255815.1 Theropithecus gelada | reverse complement strand
CAAAAAAAAAAAAAAAAAAAAAAAAAAAAAAAAAAAAAAAATAAAGTCAATACATTTTTATTCAAGGAATTCCATGTTGTGATTTCTTCCACTGTCCATCAAGGTCACTTTAGATCCCCTAAAAAGCTGGAGTCAAAAGATCTTCAAGTTTATCCTTTTTAATGAAACTGATCCAGCTGTCCTGTCAGCCCAAAATTACTTTGGCTTCTGTCATCTCCTTTTAATATGGGTATACTGATGAAGACTTCAAAATTCACCAAGAATCTTTGGGATCTAATTTCTTCAACCAATTGACTTTAGGGTCCTTTTGACTGCAGGTGGTGGGGATCTGCCTGGTTCTCAATTTGACACCCTCTCAATATGAATGAGTTCAAGTCGCATTCATTCCTAAGCGATCACTCAAGAATGGTACAGATGTGTGGAATATGCCAATACCTAAGGTAAAAAAGTAGATTATCTGGTTTTTCATAACATTTAGTAACTGTCTTTTTCAAACTTTTAGCAACTGTCTTGTAGTTCCTTCCCACAGATCTAACAATAGTTCTGTGAGTAAAGTAAAACCACAGAGTTACTCTATGAGGCGTTTCCAACGACGTGCAGGCTACAGGAAAAGCCCCATCGGGTTTTTTTTTTTTTTTTTGAGACGGAGTCTTGCCCTGTCCCCCAGGCCAGAGTGCCGTGGTGCGATCTCTGCCCGCTGCAAGCTCCGCCTACCGGGTTCATGCCATTCTCCTTTCGCAGCCTTCCTCGTAGCTGGGACTACAGATGCCCACCACCATGCCAGGCTAATTTTTTTTTTTTTCGTATTTTTAGTAGAGACGGGGTTTCACCGTGTTAACCAGGATGGTCTCGATCTCCTGACCTCGTGATCCGTCTATCTCGGCCTCCCAAAGTGCTGGGATTATAGACGTGAGCCACCGCGCCCAGCCGCAGAAGACCTATTAACTTCATATTCAGTTCCTGAAGGAATATAATCAAGGCAATACAGGGAGTCAGTATAAGGTAAAGTTGTGTGTTCAATATGGTAGCCACTAGCCACAAGCTATTTAAATGTAAATTAAAGAAAATTAAATGAGGCCGGGCGCGGTGGCTCAAGCCTGTAATCCCAGCACTTTGGGAGGCCGAGACGGGCGGATCATGAGGTCAGGAGATCGAGACCATCCTGGCTAATACGGTGAAACCCCGCCTCTACTAAAAAATACAAAAAACTAGCCGGGCGAAGTGGCGGGTGCCTGTAGTCCCAGCTACTTGGGAGGCTGAGGCAGGAGAATGGCGTAAACCCGAGAGGAGGAGCTTGCAGTGAGCTGAGATCTGGCCACTGCACTCCAGCCTGGGTGACAGAGCAAGACTCCGTCTCAAAAAAAAAAAAAAAAAAAAATTAAATGAATTAAAAATGTAGTTTCTCAGTCATACTAGGCATAGTAGGGGCTCAAGAGCCACATGTACCTAGTGGCCATTATATGGGAGAATGCAACATTAACCTTCTCACTAGAGAAAGTCCTATTGGACAGTGTTGGCCTGCAGTAATAGAGGCCAATTTCACAGTGTAGGTGTGGCTCCACCTGGGCCTGGAAGTATAGCAGAATTAGAAGACGAGGGAAAGGGTGTTCCAGCTGGGACAAATGGTGTTAAGAGATTGGAATGAACCTGGCATACTGGGCCAACACTCAGCAGAAGAGGACCAGCTGGAGTAGAACATTCCTTTTGAGGAACTGGGAAAGGCATCATCACTGATGGTAACAGGCACAGAGAATGCAGCGGAGAAGCCCAACCTCCTCCTCTCAATTCTCAATTGAAATTGAGATTGATGGGATTCCCATAATCTCACCCTTCACATTTACTCCACCCCATCAAGAGGAGAGGGTTCTGATTCAACCCTGGGCTTCTGATCTTGGAGGGTGGCAGCTTGGAGTCATAACTAGTTATCTGCTCTATTTGATTTTTTGTTTTTTTTTTTGTTTGTTTGTTTTTTTGAGACGGAGTCTTGCTCTGTAGCCGGGGCTGGAGTGCAGTGGCCGGATCTTAGCTCACTGCAAGCTCCGCCTCCCGGGTTTGCGCCATTCTCCTGCCTCAGCCTCCGGAGTAGCTGGGACTACAGGCGCCCGCCACCTCGCCCGGCTAGTTTTTTTTTGTATTTTTAGTAGAGACGGGGTTTCACCGTGTTAGCCAGGATGGTCTCGATCTCCTGACCTCGTGATCCGCCCGTCTCGGCCTCCCAAAGTGCTGGGATTACAGGCTTGAGCCACTGCGCCCGGCCAATCTGCTCTATTTGAAAACACTGCTGGGAATGGACTGTGTTGGGGACCCGAAATTGCAACCTGTGACCTTCCTCCCCACTTAAGCTGGCCTTTGAACCTGCTTTGTCACTGAGAAATGATGAAAAGCCCGGAAGTCAGCCCCACTTGAATTCAATTACTGGCACTTCTACTCACCAACCAAGTGCTTGTAGGCAAATAATTTAACTCCTCCAAACCTCAGTTTACCCATCTACAAAATAGTACTGGCCTCATAGGATAGTTACGATGGTTCAATGGGATAACAGTTGCAAGGGGCTTGGCCTAGTTCACAGCCAAATGAAATGAATAATCTGGCCGGGCGCGGTGGCTCACGCCTGTAATCCCAGCACTTTGGAAGGCCGAGGCGGGCGGATCACAAGGTCAGGAGATCGAGACCATGGTGAAACCCAGTCTCTACTAAAAATAGAAAAAATTAGCCGGGAGCAGTGGCGGGCGCCTGTAGTCCCAGCTACTCGGGAGGCTGAGGCCGGAGAATGGCGTGAACCCGGGAGGCGGAACTTGCAGTGAGCCGAGATTGCGCCACTGCACTCCAGCCTGGGCGACAGAGCGAGACTCCGTCTCAAAAAAAAAAATAAAATAAAATAAAATGAATAATCTATTCATTATGTTATTCCGCTACCACACTGAAGCTGTTTGCAGGTTCACTGCTGTTATTGTATCTGCTTCCTTCAGAATTAAAATTTTTTTTTTTTTTTTTTGAGACGGAGTCTCGCTCTGTCACCCAGGCTGGAGTGCAGTGGCTGGATCTCAGCTCACTGCAAGCTCCGCCTCCCGGGATCACGCCATTCTCCTGCCTCAGCCTCCTGAGTAGCTGGGACTACAGGCGCCCGCCACCTCACCCGGCTAGTTTTTTGTATTTTTAGTAGAGACGGGGTTTCACCGTGTTAGCCAGGATGGTCTCGATCTCCTGACCTCGTGATCCACCCGTCTCGGCCTCCCAAAGTGCTGGGATTACAGGCTTGAGCCACCGCGCCCGGCCAGAATTAAAATTTTTAAAAATATGATTGAATCCATCAGTTTTTTTCTCTAATGATTTGTGTTCTTTGTGTCTTATATAAAAAATGTTTCCTACCTCAAGATCTTAAAGATTGTCACCTATATTTTCTTCTAAAAGTGTTTTTAAGTATATTTTAAATTATAGAATAATATACTTAAAAGGTGCATGGATGATAAAAGTATAGCTCCAGGAATTTTCATAGAGTCCACACACCTATGTAAGCAGATCCAGATTAAGAAAGAGCATCATCAGAAGCCAGGGAGCCTCACTTGGGCCTCCTTTAGTCACAAGCCCCCTAGCCAGGGTAAGTATTAATCTGACTTCTAATGTAACACTTTAGTTTTTCCTGTTTTGAACTTTATAAAGGCCTACAGATGCAGCATATACTCTTAGGTGTCTGGGTCCTATTTGTGCGATTCATTCACACTGTGCATACAGCCATAGCTTTTTCATTCTTATGGCTTTACACTTTTCAACGGTGTGGATAGACCACAATTTATTTATCCATTTCACTGTTTTTAGACATTTGAGTAATTTCCAATTTTTGACTACAATGAACAGTGCTGCAATTGTATGTGCCTTTTGGTGAACATACGTACATATTTCTGTTGGGTGTGCAGGCCCAGGAGAGGATCATTCTGCAGTTGTTATCATAGTCTCCAAATGTTACAGCAGGAAGGCGGCTTGGGGTACATCCAGTCTGCCCTGTTGCAGAGAAGGGGAATACGGCCTAGTGCGGACAGTGATCTGCTGAGGTCCTGCAGCTCACATGTGGCAGAACTGGGTATCCTAAGAGCCAGAACCCTAATTTGTCCTGCTTTTCTACACCCCTGCTCACCTCCTCCAACTCCTCAAACTAGGAGCTCCAATTAAGGAAACTGCAGCCCCATAGGGCATTTACAATACTGCTTTCCTTTTTCTTTTCCTTTTTTAGAGACATGGCCTCACTCTGCTGCCCCAGCTGGAGTGCAGTGGCACAATCACAGCTCACTGCAGCCTCAAACTCCTGGGCTCAAGTGGTCCTCCCACTTCAGCCTCCTGAGTAGTTGAGACTACAGACATGTGCCACCATACCTGGCTAATTAAAAAAAAAATAGATATGTGGTTTCGCTATGTTGCCCAGGTTGGTCTTGAACGCCTGGCCTCAAGCAATTCTTTCACGTGGGCTTCCCAAAGCACTGGGAGTACAGGTGTGAGCAGCCACACCCAGCTTAATACTGCTTTCTCAACTCAGCTTCAGTTTTCCCTCCTTTTTGGTCAAACATTCCCTAAAAGCCCAGAATACCTCCATGCCTCTTTGTTCCAAGTCTGCTGTAGCTATTGTCCTCCATGGTCTTCTCTGAACACCCCCTGCTGCCCTGCAACATCTCCTCCTTTTCATTTTCAGCATACGTGGTAGCTCCCTTCTCTAGGACTCTCTAGCACTGTCTGGTATGTGGTATGGACCTGTCTGATAATTCCATTACACTTATAATAACAGCCCCTGCCCTCACCTGGCTCCCTGACAGCTGGTGATAATGCATGTATGACCCACCAACCATGGCTCCTTCCATTGGCTATCCTGGACCTCCTTGGATTTGTAATGTCCAACTGTATTGCTATAATCCTAGGGTGTGGGAGGCAGCATGGAAAGAGACGAGATGCTGCAAACCTAGCTGTAGAAGCGACCTGCCTAGGCTGGGCTGCGTCCCCTCGGCCAGGCACTGCTACGGGGCACTGGCATATTCCACCCAGGGCAGCTCTTTCTTCTGTTCAGTGACTTTGTCAACTTTGGTGCTGCTGAACCATCAAGACATTACTGTGAGGGCCCACTCCTTTACCTCCTTTAAATGTCAGGCTTCCAAAGAGGCCTTTCCTGACACTCCTAGATAGATTACACACCACTCCACTTCCAGCAACCCAATTTCCCTTCCCTTCCCTTTTATTTCTCTTTAACACTTATCACTGCCTTACATACTCTATTTTTATTTTATTGCTTGTCTTTTCCAACTAGAATGTAAGCTCCACATAGGCCAAGATTTTGGTTGATTTTGTTTTTTACTCTATTGCTGCCACTTAGACTGGTGCCTGGCATATCGGAGGACTAAAAAAAATTTGCTAAATACGTGAATAAATTCAGAAGTTATCTAGAATGGGTGTCTCGGTCCTGCTTACCATCCTTTTTAGGTATTCAAACTCTAAAGCATTGATTTTACCCTCTTTCTAAGGCTACATGACATTACCTAGACATTTGCCACATAAAAGATCTGCTGGTAAGTGATTTTTATTTGACGAGGGGGGACATTTCTCCTTTTTTATTGCAACACAAGGTCTGGCATGTGAGTTGCATGGAACAGGACACTTCAGCTGAACGGTAGGTCAACTTTGGCTGAAGCTGGGACAAAACAGCCCCCAAGTTTGACATCCACTGAGTGTTCTGCTGCCAGGTAGAGGCAGGGCTCGGTCATCGTTGACTCCCTTGTGGTGCCACTGAGCATAGTGCCTGGAACATAATAGGTGCTTGATAAATATTGCCCAATCCAGTCTTTCTCACATACTTCATTCTCTGCTTTTCTCAGTCAGTTGAATTTTGGGAAATTGCATAAGGGGATATTATTCAGCCTTAAAAAAAAGAAGGAGGCCCTGCTATTTGTGTCAACGTGGATGAACCTGCAGAACATTGTGCTAAGTAAAATAAGCCAGACGCAGAAAGAAAAATACTGCATTACCCCTCATTTTATTTGTGGAACCTAGAAAAAAAGAAAAAGTCAAATACATAGAAACAGAATTAAATGGTGGTTATGGCAGGGGGCAGGAAGATTAAGATTTTTTAGAAAATAGTTGCTAACTCACAAAAATGAAGAGACTTCACACCATCCCCTCCCCCAAATCTGTTAGCATTGGACCTGTAGCTCCTGCTTAAATTTTGCATTACTGGAGCAGAGGTATTGGGGCAGAGGTGGTATGTAGAGGGGCTCGTTCTGAGGATGTGCAATATCCTCAGACTGTAGAACAGGATGTGCAACATCCCAAGGTACAAAGGAAGGTGAGATGGGGGCCCAAAGAAGGTGCACGGATGAAGCAGAGGGTTGGGCAAAGCCTTGCCCAGCACAACAGCTTAAGGTTTTCAGCCTTTGAAAGCCTGTTTGCAGTTTTTTTTTATAGTTTATTTAAGGTGTACAACATGGTGTTTTGATATACATAGTGAAAATCCCACATAGTTACCCTTTTTGTGTGTGTGGGTGGCAAGAGCACCTAAAATATATTATTTTAGCAAATTTCCAGTGTACAATACAATATTATAATTGTAGCCCTCATGTTGTACATTAATCTCTAAATGTATTTACCCTACATATCTGAAACCGTGTACCCTTTGCCCTAAATATCCTCATTTCCTGTCCCCTGCCATAACCACCATTTAATTCTGTTTCTATGTATTTAACTTTTTCTTTTTTTCTAGGTTCCACAAATAAAATGAGAGATAATGCAGTATTTTTCTTTCTGTATCTGGCTTATTTTACTTAGCGTAATGTCCCGCAGGTTCATCCATGTTGACACAAATAGCAGGATCTCCTTTTTTTTTTTTTTTTTTTAAGGCTGAATGATATTCCCTTATGCAATTTCTTTATCCATTCATCTGTCAACAGACAGGAGCTGTTTCCATATCTTGAGCCTATTTGCAATTGAAGGGCACTGGAAACTGGTGATTGTGGTGTATAACGTGAGATTTTTAATCTATTACTTTTTTCTTCTTTACTTTACACCCACATGATTCCAATCCCCCCTAACTTCAAAGGAAGGAAGGAAGACCTGGTTGGTGACGAGGTCATACAATAGCAGCTTTTTGTTTTGCTCTCTTTCCATTTAAGAGTAGCCCCTCCTTTGTTTGAAGCTGCTGGAAGGTCTCTTTGTGCCAAAGAGCTGGGGGAAGCCATGGGAACAGGTTGTTTTCACAGCTGTGCTGAACTCCAACTCAGAGCTGTCCATCCCACTCCTCACACACTCGGGCAACTCTGGCGAAGAGGGAAAGGATGTAAGTCGTGCCCTCCCACATGTGTTCTGAGCTCATTTGTCTCTGAGCCTCACCCAGGGGCCTCTTAAGCTTTGACTGTTAAGGAGTGAGCCAAGGCTGCAGGAAAGGTGACTCTTTAGCATAACAGTAAGGCCTACCCCACGGGCAAATCTACTCTTGGTGTGTGCAGGTGCGCCTTGCTTTACACAATAAGGGCATTGACAAAACCCTAGACTGATGGGACCACATGCTGACCAGGGCCACCACCTCCTCTTGTGGAGGAGGAAACTGCTTTCCTCATAAGTTTAGTGAACTAGATGGTCTCCAAAGACTCTTCCAGTTTTGACCGTCTATGGTTTTATGAAGATGTAGAGATATCAGATTTTTAAAATGCACTGTGGGAGCTCTCCAGGAATAATAGAGCCAACATTTATTGTGCTCTTTCTGTGCTCCAGACCGTGCTAAGTACTTTTCTTGTGTTCTTTCTTTTAGTCTTCAGAATAGCCTTCAGAGTCAGGTATCCTTTTTCCCACTTTACAGATGAGGCTTAGAGAGAAAAAAGTAAGTTGCTCAAGATCTTACAGCTACTAAGGTGCAGAACAGGCATTCAAGCCTTGATCTATTTGACACCAAGGCTTGTGGGGTTAAATACCTGTGGTAAGGTGAAACTCCTTTCAGTGTCTGTGACCCAATTGCAGATTAAACTTTGGTCACCTCCAAGGACTAAGAGCTTGCGAAGAGCCAAAAAATGTGCAGTATGCTTTTCACAATCAACACATGAACGAGTCCAGGCATACCAGCTGACAGAGGACTTCAGTATGCGGAGCGTTTTGCTCCACAGGATCTGTTGGCCTGGGATCCACCGAAGCCTGCAGGTTACCATGGTGCACGCTACCAGTTAGCAATTGACTAAGATAGCTGATGGGCTGCACAGCAGCGTGAACTAAATAGCAATTTATGGAAACAAGGAAGGCCCAGCTCCTCACACTCGGGAAAGTGAAGGGCTTCAGTTCACAAGTCTGCATGCTGCTCCCACACCTACCCTTTGGAGAGAAATGCGCTCTGATGCAACATGCTTTTTTTTTTTTTAAATCTGCAGAGGCCTTGCTGCATCTGCTGCTTATTTTGTGAACTTAGGAAAGGGAGGCCCCACAGAGGCCCCACAGCCTCCTGCTCACCCTGCTGCTTCCCTCACAAGCCCTGCAAGCCTGCAAAGATCTTAGTTGCCCACCACTATCTGTCTGTCTGGTGCCTGTCTCTCTCTCTCTTTAACTGGGGCCATGTGGGGTGGGGGTACTTCTACAGACAGCAAATGCATAAACACCTCAAATATGTCTCAATTATCTGGAATAAGGGTCCCAAATTAAAATACTTTCAGAAACTAGGCAGGCAATATGATAAGAGAGGCCCACTGGACGTGTACTGGGAAGTACTGTCCAACTCTAGCCTCTTGCTTGCAAAATTTGAGCAGGAACCCACAAGTCCAATGCTAACAGATTTTTGGAGGGGCGTGGTGAAATCTCTTCTTTTTTTTTTTTAGAGACAGAGACTCCCTCTGTCGCCCAGGCTAGAGTGCAGTGGTGCTATCTCTGCTCACTGCAAGCTCTGCCTCCCAGGTTCACACCGTTCTCCTGCCTCAGCCTCCCAAGTAGCTGGGACTACAGGCGCCTGCCACGACGCCCGGTTAATTTTTTGTATTTTTAGTAGAGACGGGGTTTCACCGTGTTAGCCAGGATGGTCTCCATCTCCTGACTTCATGATCCGCCCACCTCGGCCTCCCAAAGTGCTAGGATTATAGGTGTGAGCCGCTGTGCCAGCCGAAATCTCTTCATTTTTATGAGTTGGCAACTATTTTCTAAACAATCTTTTTTTTTTTTTTTTTTTTTTGAGACGGAGTCTCGCTCTGTCGCCCAGGCTGGAGTGCAGTGGCCAGATCTCAGCTCACTGCAAGCTCCGCCTCCCAGGTTCATGCCATTCTCCTGCCTCAGCCTCCGGAGTAGCTGGCACTACAGGCGCCCGCCACCTCGCTCGGCTAGTTTTTTGTATTTTTTAGTAGAGACGGGGTTTCACCGTGTTTGCCAGGATGGTCTCGATCTCCTGACCTCGTGATCCGCCCGTCTCGGCCTCCCAAAGTGCTGGGATTACAGGCTTGAGCCACCGCACCCGGCCTCTAAACAATCTTAAAATACTTTGTAGGGTAAGCTACATACATCTATGGGCTAGAATCAGGCCATGGTACCCGGAATCACCTAATTCTCCACTTTGTTGTATGTATGAATGCAGCCCTTGCTCTTGGAATCATAATTGCCCCAGTGTTTGCTAAGCACAGCTGGCTGAGAGACTATAGGGTGAACTGATAAGAGGAATAGAAGGGAATCAGAAGACCTGGGTTTCAGTCTTGTTCTCTAATAAGCAGCTATGTGGCCTTGCTCACATGAATCTCAGTTTGGTTAGAGCATCTTTATCTATAAAATGAAGGCATTGATGAAGGAATCCTTAGGGCCCCTTCTAGTTCCAAACTTCCATGTCTATGCCTTTAAATGATTGAATTACTTTATTTTGTTTGTATCTAAAATACCTAGGCTAGATACTTAGAGACTTTGGCTTAAGCAGCACTGTGGTAACAAATCCGATTTACAAGAGTGAAGGAACCCTTGAAGTAGGATTTTTCCAAAGGATTCCTTAACAGGAGAGGCTAAAGAAGGGTTCACTCTAAAATTAAATGCCACTCCACTTCCCCAATGGCAAAAGCAATTAGGAATTTCATTTGAAATCTGGGGACGATTGATGGAAAAAAGAAAACAAATATATTAATAAAGAATAGTAAGAATGGTCATTGCTGGCAGGAATGGTGCAGCCACGTTACAAAAACAGTTCGTCAGTTATTCAAAATGTTAGGCATAGAGTTACCATATGACTCAGAAATTCCATCCTAGGTATTTATCCAAGAAAAATGAAATCTACCTACAAAAAAACTTAGGCATAAACATTCTAGCAGCATTATTCGTAACAGCCAAGAAGTAAAAACAACCTAAAAGTCCATTTGAATGGGTAAGTAAAATGTGGTACATTCATACAGGGGAATATTATTCTGCAAAAAAAGGAATGAAGTACTGATGAATGCTACATTACAGGTGAATCTTGAGAACACTAGGATAAGTGAAAGAGGCCAGTCACAGAGGATGATATGTTGTAGGATTTCATTTATCTGAAATGCTTGGAAGAGGCAACTCTTTTTTTTTTTTTTTTTTTTGTATTTTTAGTAGAGACGGGGTTTCACTGCATTAGCCAGGATGGTCTCGATCTCTTGACCTCGTGATCCGCCCGTCTCGGCCTCCCAAAGTGCTGGGATTACAGGCTTGAGCCACCGCGCCCGGCCTGGAAGAGGGAACTCTATAGAGATAGAAAGCAGATTAGTGGTTGCCTGTGACCGGGGAGGATGGGAGGAATGAAGAGTGATGCTAAAGGATACGAGATTTCTTTTTGGGGTGATAAAAATGTCCTAAAATTGGCTGGGCACAGTGGCTCATGCCTGTAATCCCAGCACTTTGGGAGGCCAAGGCAGGAGGATCACCTGAGGTCAGGAGTTTGAGACCAGCCAGGCCAACATGGTGAAACCCCATCTCTACTAAAAATACAAAGATTAGCCAGGCATGGAGACAGATGCTTGTAATCCCAGCTACTTGGGAGGCTGAGGCAGGAGAATTGCTTGAACCCAGGAGGCAGAGGTTGCAGTGAGCCGAGACTGCACCACTGCACTCCAGCCTGGGCAATAGAGTGAGACTGTGTTGGGTGCGGGGCGGGGGGGGGCGGATCCTAAAAGTGCCTGTGGGGATGGTTGTAAAACTCTGACTATAATAAAAGACATGAATAGGACACTTTAAAGAAGCAAACTGTATGGTAATATGAACTATGTCTCAATAAAGCTGTTTAAAAAAGAAAAAGGATAAAAAGGTTAACATGAAGGAGTAGATGAATAAAACCTTAAACGAAGGTTAATGAGAAACTAAGGAAAAAAATATATATGACTAGGTTATGTTACTAACATAATCTCTTTAGAACTGCTCACTGTATTTTGAGAAGGGGCTGCTTTTAGCAGGCAAATTGTGATCAGGGAAAGGGATGATTAACAATAATAAATAGTGATTTTCATTCTTGGATATGGTCCTAGGCACTAATTGTTTTTCTGAGTATTTTTATGCACTGTTTTGAAGCTCGGGCAGCCTGTTACTCTGTTTTTCAGCTCCAATTGTTTGAGTTTGGCAGATTTGAGTTAGTAATGAGGATGCATTATGGCAAGGGACACTCATGACATCAGTACACACAGGGCTGCCAGAATTCTGGGGGCTCTGCCAAGCCCCAGTGAGTTGCCCCAAGCCTTGCAAAATCCAAATTGCAAAACAAGAAGAATGAGGACTTGCTAGTTGGTGTTAAGTTTGGGGGATTCTATGTTTAAGTGCCAAAGGTGAAACCATTCTGACAAGAAGTAGTTACTTTAGCTTAGTTGCAAGGGCAATTTCAGTGGCGTTGAAATCCAGGCCATGCTTTGTCAGATTCTCCAGGAGGAGGAGTCACAAATTTGGATATCAATAGTGGTCTGGCAGGTAAAGTAGAACAGTGTTAAGTGGTTAAATGGAGGGCTTTCTGTCCCACTTCACAGGGCCAGTCCCTGTGCTGTTCATGTTCCTTGTTACTGTATAGAAGGAAAGACCAGTATTGCCAAACCAACCTTCTGATTTTTCAAAAGAGACCGAAGATGCTGATTTTTATTTTTTATTTTATTTATTTATTTATTTTGAGATGGCGTTTCACTCTTGTGGCCCAGGCTGGAGTGCAATGGCGTGATCTGCACTCACCGCAACCTCTGCCTCCTGGGTTCAAGTGATTCTCCTGCCTTAGACTTCCTGAGTAGCTGGGATTACAGGCATGCACCACCACGCCCGGCTAATTTTGTATTTTTAATAGAGACGGGGTTTCTCCATGTTGGTCAGGCTGGTCTTGAACTCCTGACCTCAGATGATCCGCCTGCCTCATCCTCCCAAAGTGCTGGAATTACAGGTGTGAGCCACTGTGCCCGACACGGAATTTTTTTTTTTTTTTTTTTTTTTTTTGAGACAGAGTCTTGCTCTGTCGCCCAGGCTGGAGTGCAGTGGCCAGATCTCGGCTCACTGCAAGCTCCGCCTCCCGGGTTTTACGCCATTCTCCTGCCTCAGCCTCCCGAGTAGCTGGGACTACAGGCGCCCGCCACCTCGCCCGGCTAGTTTTTTGTATTTTTTTAGTAGAGACGGGGTTTCACCGTGTTAGCCAGGATGGTCTCGATCTCCTGACCTCGTGATCCGCCCGTTTCGGCCTCCCAAAGTGCTGGGATTACAGGCTTGAGCCACCGCACCCGGCCCCGACACGGATTTTTAAATAGTGAAATCTTCCTCTTTGAATGTTTCCATCTAATTAGAATTTTAAAAGAAATGTATGGCCGGGCGCGGTGGCTCAAGCCTGTAATCCCAGCACTTTGGGAGGCCGAGACGGGCGGATCACGAGGTCAGGAGATCGAGACCATCCTGGCTAACACGGTGAAACCCCGTCTCTATTAAGAAATACAAAAAACTAGCCAGGCGAGGTGGCGGGCGTCTGTAGTCCCAGCTACTCGGGAGGCTGAGGCCGGAGAATGGCGTGAACCCGGGAGGCGGAGCTTGCAGTGAGCTGAGATCCCGCCACTGCACTCCAACCCGGGCGACAGAGCGAGACTCCGTCTCAAAAAAAAAAAAAAAAAAAAAAA
>NC_037677.1:106560711-106577742 GCF_003255815.1 Theropithecus gelada | reverse complement strand
AAAAAAAAAAAAAAAAAAAAAAAAAAAAAAAAAAAAAAAAAAGAAATGTAATAGCCCATAGATTGGGAGAAAGTAATTCCCTTACTGGTCGGTTTAGGACTTTCGGCCTCCACTATTGCTCTCGGTACTGGAATAGCAGGCATTTCAACCTCTGTCATGACCTTCCGTAGCCTGTCTAATGACTTCTCTGCTAGCATCACAGACATATCACAAACTTTATCAGTCCTCCAGGCCCAAGTTGACTCTTCAGCTGCAGTTGTCCTCCAAAACTGCGGAGGCCTTGACTTACTCGCTGCTGAAAAAGGAGGACTCGGTATATTCTTAAATGAAGAGTGTTGTTTTTCCCTAAATCAATCTGGCCTAGTATATGACAACATTAAAAAACTCAAGGATAGAGCCCAAAAACTTGCCAACCAAGCAAGTAATTATGCTGAACCCCCTTGGGCACTCTCTAATTGGACGTCCTGGGCCCTCCCAATTCTTAGTCCTTTAATACCCATTTTTCTCCTTGTTTTATTTGGACCTTGTATCTTCTGTTTAGTTTCTCAATTCATCCAAAACCGTATCCAGGCCATCACCAATCAATCTATATGACAAACGTTTCTTCTAACGACCCCACAATATCACCCCTTACCACATAAATCTTCCTTCAGCTTAATCTCTCCCACTCTAGGTTCCCACGCCCCCCTAATCCCACTTGAAGCAGCCCTGAGAAACATCGCCCATTCTCTCTCCATACCACCCCCCAAAAATTTTCGCCGCCCCAACACTTTTTTGTTTTCTTTTTCTTTTTTTTTTTTTTTTTTTTTGAGACGGAGTCTTGCTCTGTCCCCCTGGCTTGAGTGCAGTGGCGCGATCTCGGCTCACTGCAAGCTCCGCCTCCCGGGTTCCTGCCATTCTCCTGTCTCAGCCTCCCAAGTAGCTGGGACTACAGGCACCTGCCACCGCGCCCGGCTAATTTTTTGTATTTTTAGTAGAGACGGGGTTTCACCATGGTCTCGATCTCCTGACCTTGTGATCCGCCCGCCTCGGCCTCCCAAAGTGCTGGGATTACAGGCGTGAGCCACCGCGCCCGGCCTTGTTTTATTTTTCTTATTAATATAAGAAGGCAGGAATGTCAGGCCTCTGAGCCCAAGCCAAGCCATCGCACCCCCTGTGACTTGCAGGTATACACCCAAATGGCCTGAAGTAACTGAAGAATCATGTAAGAAGTGCAAATACCCTGCCCTGCCTTAACTGATGACATTCCACCACAAAATAAGTGAAAATGGCTGGTCCTTGTCTTAACTGATGACATTACCTTGTGAAAGTCCTTTTCCTGGCTCATACTGACTCCAAAAGCTCCCCCACTGAGCACCTTGTGACCCCCACTCCTGCCCACCAGAGAACAACCCCCCTTTGACTGTAATTTTCCTTTATCTACCCAAATCCTATAAAACAGCTCCACCCTTATCTCCCTTTGCTGACTCTCCTTTCCGACTCAGCCCACCTGCACCCAGGTGAAATAAACATCCACGTTGCTCACACAAAGCCTGTTTGGTGGTCTCTTCACACCGACGTGCATGACAGTATTTGCACATTATATAATTGATAAGGGACTTGCATCTAGAATATACAAAGAATGCTCCCAACTCAATAATCGAAAAAAACAACCCAATTTAAAATGGGAAAGGGATCTGACTAAACATTTCTCCGACAAAGACATATAGATGGCGAATAAACACATGAAAAGAGGCTCAACATCGTTAGCATCAGGGAAATGGAAATTGAAACCACAATACTACTTGAAATACTACTTCATATCCACTAGGATGGCTAGAATTGAAAAAAAGATAACAAGTATGGATGAGGAGGTGAAGTTGGAACCCCCATATAGTGCTGCTGGGAATGGTACAAAAGTTTTCCACAAGGGGTTAAACAGAAAGTGACCATATGACTCAGTATTTTCTCTCCTAGGTTTATACTCAAGATAAATGAGAACATATGTCCACACAAAAGCTTGCTCATGAATTGTCATAGAAACATTCTTCACAATATCCAAAAGTGGAAGCAACCCAAATGTCCATCAGCTGATGGATGGATAAACAAAGTAATATTCTGTACCATGGAATTTTAATTGGCATATTTGGAAATAAAAAGGAATCAAGTACTGATACAACCTACAACATGGATACCTCTTGAAAATGCTATGCTAAATGAAAGAGGTCAGTCACAAAAGACCAGTTATTAAATGATACCACTTTTTATGAAATGTCCAGAGAGGCAAATCTATAGAGACAGAAAGTACACTAGCAGTTGCCTAGGGAGGAGAGGACGGGGGAAATGGGGAGTGACTGCTCTAGGGTATGAGTTTCTTTTTGGAGTGATGAAATGTTCTAAAATTGTGGTGATGCTTGCACAATTCTATGAATGTAGTAAAAAACATGAATTGCACACTTTAAATTGGCTCAGTGTATGACATGTGAATTATATTCCAATAAAGCTGTTATTAAAAAAAAAGAATATAGTGCCGAGCACAGTGTAATCCCAGCACTTTGGAAGGCTGAGGTGGGTGGATCCCCTGAAGTCAGGAGTTTAAAACCAGCCTGGCCAACATAGCGAAAACCCATCTCTACTAAAAAATACAAAAATTAGCCGGGTGTGGTGGTACTCTCCTGTAGTCCCAACTACTCAGGAGACTGAGGCAGGAGGATTGCTTGAACCTGGGAGGTGGAGGTTGTAGTGAGCTGAGATCATGCCACTGCACTCCAGCCTGGGCGACAGAGTGAGATTCTGTCTGGAAAAAAAAAAAAAAAAAGAAAAGAAGAAAAAGAAAAAAATATATATATACACTCAGGGTTAAAGAAAACATATTGGATTTGATTACTGAATAGTCAGACTGGAAGGCATTTGTCAAGCCCAACACCTTAAGAAACCAGAGAAAAGGGTGCTCTGCCAGGTCTACAGTCACACATTTATTTAGTGGCAGAAACATAGTCAGAACTTGTCTCTTGACCTTGACCTCTAGGTTGTGCTGCTTCTCTTCAAAGCCCAGTTTTGAAGACATAGCTTGGAAGGGATTGTGAGAAGTCAACCTCATGAACAGCTGGATATACTCTCTTCCCTTTCCCACATTTTGCAAAGGTCCCCCAAAGGCTTCTTGAGGAGGGGATAAATTGTGATAAAAAGGAACACTCCTCTTCCTTAAAGGAAGAGACTGCCATAGAGCTTCCCTGATCTTTTCCCTCATAGGATGGGAGGGTCTGTGTGTTTCAAAGAACACTTACTCTGTATGTTTCTAATTCATTTGCACTTAGCTCATCAATATGTTGTTTATGCAAGAACCATTTGATGTTCAAGAAACCCTCTGGGCCTCTTAAAGGGCTTTTAAAAAAATTCGAGCCAGAGAATTGAACTTTGCCAAGAGTAAATGGAACTCAGATATCAAAAGGTCTGAGTTCAGTTTTCATTGAATACAAAGGGTGAGTAGATTCCGAATTGAGCCAAATGCATTCTCCTACCCTTAATTTACAGTACATTGTTTTGGCAGACTCTACAATTCTGAAAGTTGGCTTGTCTTCTCCCATTCCTTTCTAGGGTGCAACCTCAAGCCTATCTTTTAGTGAACTTTACAAAAAATAAGGCCATGTTATAATGATTTATGAGAGCCTCACTCATCACTGTTTTTGTAACTATTAATTTTATTAGAACAAATTCAAATGTTTGAAAAGGTTAAAATTCTCCTCTAAAGCTATAATTTTGTTTGATCTCCTACAGAGATTTCTATGTTTTTTAGTCCTCTCATCTGGGAGTTTATCAAAAGAGATGTTGCTCCTCTTTCAATAAGTGGTCAGGTCATCAACCAATTATCAAATTGAATACTAGAGGGCTACTATTACTTGTAGTGCTAGGATTTGGAGTACAAAACAAGTTCCTTTGCTCCGCCTTCGAAGGAGTAAGGGCCAGAGAAATTATTAGCACTTTGAGTTTCTTTTTAATAAAAAACAATCTCAAAAAAATGGCAAAATTGCCGGGCGCGGTGGCTCAAGCCTGTAATCCCAGCACTTTGGGAGGCCGAGATGGGCGGATCACAAGGTCAGGAGATCGAGACCACCCTGGCTAACACGGTGAAACCCCGTCTCTACTAAAAAATACAAAAAACTAGCCGGGCGAGGTGGCGGGCGCCTGTAGTCCCAGCTACTCGGGAGGCTGAGACAGGAGAATGGCGTAAACCCGGGAGGCGGAGCTTGCAGTGAGCTGAGATCCGGCCACAGCACTCCAGCCTGGGCAACAGAGCGAGACTCCGTCTCAAAAAAAAAAAAAAAAAAAAAATGGCAAAATTAAAATCAGCCCAAGTTTTGCCACCTCAAGATATGCAGTAAGATTTTGTGGGTCACTTTCCTCTTATTCTAAAAAAGTACTTAGGTGGCTGGGCGTGGTGGCTCACGCCTGTAATCCCAGCACTTTGGGAGGCCGAGACGGGCAGATCAGGAGGTCAGGAGATCAAGACCATCCTGGCTAACACTGTGAAACCCCGTCTCTACTAAAAATACAAAAAATTAGCCAGGTGCGTTGGTGGGCGCCTGTAGTCCCAGCTACAAGGGAGGCTGAGGCAGGAGAATGCCGTGAACCTGGGGGGCAGAGCTTGCAGTGAGTGGAGATCACTCCACTGCACTCCAGCCTGGGCAACAGAGGGAGACTCCATCTCAAAAAAAAAAAAAAAAAAATGTACTTAGGCTGGGTATAATGGCTCGTGCCTATAATCCCAACACTTTGGGAGGCTGGTGCAAGAGGATTGCTTGAGCCCAGAAGTTTGAGACCAAGGCTGGGCAACATAGGGAGACCCTATTTCTACCAAAGGAAAAAAAAAAAACAAAAAAACCTGGGTGTGGTGGTATGTGCCTATGGTCCCAGCTATTCAGAAGGTTAAGGTGCGAGGATTGCCTGAGCCTGGGAGTTTGAGGCTGCAGTGAGCTGTGATCACACCACTGCACTCCAGCCTGGGTGACAGAACAAGACGCTATCTCGTCCCTCCCAAAAACCTCTGTATCTATATATCTATGTCAGTATACATAGTTATGGATATGTTATTATAAAAATGGGATATTATATTGTTTTACAATTTACTTTTTCCATTTGTTAGTTCGTGATTGTCTGTATTAATAAAATGATATCTACTCATGCATAAAATTCAATTGTACAGATGGTTACTTAAGTATAAGTCCAGTGGGACATCTGGTTTAAGGTGTGGCAGGATACAGCACTCAAATAATGTTCCGAGGTCTGCTTCTTTCCTTTCTATTTGCTCTGCCTTCTGCTGCCTTGGTGCCACTCACATGTTGCACATACAGGCAGCAGTTTGAGTATATGCATTCAGGATCTTGGCTGGCAGAAGGGATCAAGACTCTATTCCGATAGCAATATCTGATCATATCATTGTAACTTATGCCTGGGTTACATGACACACTCTCGGAATCCAAGTATTACACTAGGATAACATAGACTGAGAATGGGGAAGGGACGGAAGTAGGGAGAGGTGGGCCCCAGAGGGAAATGGGAGGATGGTTATCAGAAGGAGAATGAATGTCAGGTGGCCCAAATCACAGGTCCACAATCCATACACTTGGACATTTGGAACTTGTTTTATATTGGTTTCCTGGGGCTTTCATAACAAAGTACCACAAACTGGGCGATTTGAAGATAAATTTGTTGTCTCACTGTTCCGGAGGCTGGAAGTCCAAGATCAAGATACCCACAGGGTGAGTTCATTCTGAGGGCTGTGAGGGAGAATCTATTCCATGGCTCTGTCCTAGCTTTTGGCAGTTTGTTGGCAGTCCTGGTGTTTGTTGGCTTGTAGATGTATCATCCTGATCTCTGCTTTCGTGTTCACATGGTGTTCTTCCTGTGTGCACAGTGTGATTTGTTTTTTTTTTTTTTTAAATAAAGACACGTCATATTGGATTAGGGATCCTTCCTACTCTAATATGACTGTATTTTAATTAATTACATCTGCACTGATCCTATTGCCAAATAAGATCACATTAGAAAGTACTAGGGGTTAGGGCTTCAACATATGAATTTTTGAGGTCACAATTCAACCCAACATATTTCCACCATTTTTCCATGCATTTAATATATCTGGCTACATCTAAGACCCATGCAGTCTGGGTGTGAATGCGGAAACCAGCTGCCTCCCTGTTTCTGCTGCGTAGGCTAGGAGATTGGATGAGGCCACCTCTAGGGTCCCTTCCAGATAACTTCACGATTAAGTGTCAGGGCTAGGAATCCATCCTGTGGTCTGAATGTATGTTACAGTGCCACCACTGACTAGCTCAGGGACTTTGGGCAAGGGGCTTACCCTCTGCAAATTTCAGTCTCCTCAACCAGTAAAATCAGGATAAGAGTCCTTCATCCATTGGTTTGTTGTAGGTTAGACACATAGCCTTCAATAAATGTCAGGCAGTGTGACTGTTCCACTTCTTTGAGGATGTAAGGACTGCAGAGCCAGGAGAAGAACCTATATAACTCCTAGTGTTCTCATTCTCACATGACAATTCAGGGCCATAACTTCTCCAGAGGTTCACTTGTTAGAACTTTGAGAGAGAGGCCGGGTACCGTGGCTCATACCTGTAATTCCAGCACTTTGGGAGGTCGAGGCCAAGGAGTTCAAGACCAGCCTGACCAACATGGTGAAACCCTGTCTCTACTAAATGCAAAAAATTAGCTGGGTGTCGTGGTGCATGCCTGTAATCCCAGCTACCTGTGACCCTGAGGCAGGAGAACTGCTTGAAGCAGGGAGGCGGAGGTTGCAGTGAGCCGAGATTGTGCCATTGTACTCCAGCCTGGGGAAAAAGAGTGAAACTCTGTCTCAAAAAAACAAACAAACAAAAAATCTTCAAGAGGGGAAAGGGTTCTTTTTTTTTTTTATCTTGCAAACCAGAACTCAAATCCAGCTCAGGGAACGCAAAGTATTTCTCTTTCTCCCCTGAAGCTGGATGCTGTAAATTCTGAGCCAACTCCTTTTCTTTTAGGCAATGTGATTATTAAATACCTGTCCCCCTTGGGTTCCACTTATCTCTCTCTTATCTCGTTTTCTCTTATAACTTGATTTTTCCCACCAGTTTTCAGATGTGGGCTGGAACCAGTATTTTATTTACAATCTGTTTTTGGCTTCATAAATTTGGGGAAATGGAACAGATGTGTGCTGCTTTCCCAGGAAGCACATCTTTAGTTTTTTCATGCTTTAACTACAGAGTCTAATTCGGCTTGCCTAAATGTTTATTCAGTAATAACTTTGAGTTCTTGCAGGTAGCAGAATCTATCTGATACAGGTGTATTAGGCCTTCACCAAGGTCAAAGCAGGAGGAGGTGCCAATCACCTTTAAAAAAATGTGGTCACTTTCATTTAGTGCCAGGTGTTGTTCTAAGCACTAGGGATATAACAATGAACAAGAGAGCCACTATCCCTGCTTTTGAGGAGTGCACATTCTGGAACATTCATTTCTGCAGAAAATATATAAGGAGAACTTATGACATGTTAGATATTGTTCATCATTGAACAAAACAGAAGCAATCTGCACTTATGGTTATGTTGTGTGTGTGGGTGGTGGCAGGAGAGGGGTAAGAATACAGTACACATAAGTACATTAAAAGAATCATGTTAAAAGGTGATAAGTTCTATGGAAAAAACGAAGTAGGGTAAGGGGGATTAGGAATATTGGAAGGATTTACAAGTTTAAATAGGATGGTCAGGGTAGGTGATACCTGAACAAGGACTTGAAGGAAAATGAGGAAGGGAGCCTCAATGTTTGGGGGATGAGCAAGTCCAAGAGCCCTGGGGCACGAGTTTTTTTCAAGGAGAAAAGGGCCCTGCTTTTTCAAGGAGAGTCAGGAGGCCATTTTAGCTGAAGAAGAGTGAGCAAGGTGAGAACAGGAGGAAATGTGGTTGGGGGCAGATCAAATGGAGCTTTCATCCTGAGTGAAACGAGGAATTAATGGAAAGTGCTGAGCAGAGAAGTCACCTGCTCTCACGCTTCAAAGGACTGGTCTGGCGGCTTTGTTCAGTCTGGACTGTGCAGGTGCGGGGTGGTGGGGTGATATTTGGGGGGCTGCTGTAACCACATGGGTGGGGTGGTACAATCCTCTGATGCACATCAGAGGGTAGCAGGTGGAGGTGGTGTGACATGGTCAGATTAGGGGTCTATTTTGGAGGCAGGGCCAACAAGATTTTTCTGGCAGATTAGATGTGGGATGTGAAAGAGAAGAGGCAGGGAGGATTCCTAAATTTTTTTTTTTTTTTTTTTTTTTTTTTTTTGAGGCGGAGTCTCGCTCTGTCACCCAGGCTGGAGTGCAGTGGCGCGATCTCGGCTCACTGCAAGCTCCGCCTCCCGGGTTCACGCCATTCTCCTGCCTCAGCCTCCCAAGTAGCTGGGACTACAGGCGCCGCCACTACGCCCGGCTAATTTTTTGTATTTTTAGTAGAGACGGGGTTTCACTGTGTTAGCCAGGATGGTCTCGATCTCCTGACCTCGTGATCCGCCCGTCTCGGCCTCCCAAAGTGCTGGGATTACAGGCTTGAGCCACCACGCCCGGCCTGGATTCCTAAATTTTTATCCCTTAAGAATAGCCATTGAGGCCGGGCGCGGTGGCTCAAGCCTATAATCCCAGCACTTTGGGAGGCCGAGATGGGCGGATCATGAGGTCAGGAGATCGAGACCATCCTGGCTAACACGGTGAAACCCCGTCTCTACTAAAAAAATACAAAAAAACTAGCCGGGCGAGGTGGCGGGTGCCTGTAGTCCCAGCTACTCGGGAGGCTGAGGCAGGAGAATGGCGTAAACCCGGGAGGCGGAGCTTGCAGTGAGCTGAGATCCGGCCACTGCACTCCAGCCTGGGCGACAGAGCGAGAGACTCCGTCTCAAAAAAAAAAAAAAAAAGAATAGCCATTGATTGAGATGGCGAAGAAGACTGCTGGAGAACGTTTTTGTTTTGCTTCGGTGCATTGGGAGTTCCAGGAGTTCCGTTTGGATGTTAAGTTTGAAGGGGCTATTTACTATTCAAGCGGAGCGGAGAGCTGGATTTTGAAGCTCTCTGGGGACATACTTTTGGGGACATTTCTAAAGCTTGAGACCCTGCTCCAAAGCCTCGAAGACCCTGTCGAGGTTCTTCCAGAGCCGGCCACGTCCCTCTCTTCTCAGCCCTCCTAAATTAAGCCGGAAAATCCCTGGGACAGTAGCCCCTTTATTCGGCAAGGTCCTTTTTCCTCTTTGAGGAGCGACGAGAAAAACGAATAAAAATGAAGACGCGCAGCAGCACCGCGTCCTTTCCCCGCTCGCTGCAGGGAGAGGCAACGCGGCCTGGTCTGCAAGAACAGGCTCCGCTTTGGGCCGCAGGCGCTGCTGCCACGAACCCCAGCTCCAGGCGTGTGGGCGGGGCCTGCGTGTAGGCGGGGCCGCGGCGCCAGGGCACGCCACAGGCGAGGGCGTGGCCGACCCGGCGCTCGCCCGCCCGCCTGGTCTCGCGCTTCCCTCGCGCCGGCCCTTCAGCGGGTGATCAGCTGGTCTGCGCTCCCCTGACGTGGGCTGGGGCACGTCACCGCCGAATGGCAGCCTCCAGAAAGCCACCGCGAGTAAGGTGAGGGCACTCCGCCGGGAGCCGCCGTCCGGGCAGCGTGCAGCCCTCACTGCGCGGCCGCGTGTGTTGCACCTCTGCAGGCAGGGGCGCGCGGGTGAGGAGCCCCGCCCGCCGCAGTCTGGCTAGGGCCGCGCTCTCCGGAGCCCCGGAACGGGAGAAGGGGGAGGGGGTCCATGAAGCCGGGCGAGATCCTGTTCGTTTCCGGCGGGTCGGTGGGCACGGGGGCGGCCCGAGCCCGTTTCCTGGACGCATGTGCCCGCGGAACTGCAGCACTCGGCTCGAGGGGGCGGCGGCCGTCACAGATGCCGGCCCGCGGGAAGGCCCCGCTCATGGTGGAAGTTGGCCCCTCCTGGCCCCTCCTCGTGCCCGGCGAGGTGGGCGAGCCTCTGCCCTCGCTCCTGTTACCCAGGAATCTAAACCTCAAGTTACAATCTCGACAATACTGACTCCTGCAATTCGCTCTACTGATCTGTCACCGCCACAAGGATAGACGGTCGCGGGCTCCTCCCCACCCAAATGGTTTCAGAGGCTGTGTAAGGGGCTATTTTAGTATAACCTCCAGGAAAATCCCCCCAGTAGCCTGCCCTCGTCTCTCCTTGGGCACAGGAAGGTGAGAAGGATAATTTCCCGGCCTCAAGTTAAACATGTTTTAGTTTATTCCCCTCCCATAACCAGGGTATACTTATCAGAGCCTCTGATAAAGTGGGAGACGAAGAGAGGTGTTCAGAGTTCATGGAGGCCACAGGCCACTCCCTGCCCATCCCCAAGGGGTCACCCACCTGCTAATCGCTTGAGACATGAAAGCAGTCACTTTGCAGCGTGGCTAGCCTTTCTTGCCGAACACAGACTATGGCTCTTGGCTTGTGTTTGTAAGTAGGGGGGTCCCAAACCTACCTTGACCTGGATTTGCCCTTGCCACAGCTTGTTAGCGGTGAACAGAAAACCAGACCCACCCTGTGGAAGTATGTGGGGAGGGGTGGAGAACTTCCATCTGGAAGGAGCTTCCTGTAAGTGAAGTGCTGGAAATGGAGTCAGGCAAGTGGATAATGATGACTTAGGCTGTGGGCCTCAGGTGGCCTTCGAGGGCCAAGGTGATCTGTGCTAGATTTATGGACCCACAGCCTTTTAGGAGCAGAAGAGTCTTTTCTACACCAGCTGGTAGAGTCTTTTACCTCAAAGGAAAGTCCAGTGACAGGCTGAGAGAGGGGAGGCCATTTTCCGTAGGCGCCTCCCCTACTGGTAGAATTTGAGTGCCATCCAGTGTAAAAGTGAGCACTTCTTTCAGTTTAGGTAGTGGAAACTGAACTCCAGTTGATTTAGGTAAAATGGGGTTGAGCTGGCTTCTAGTGTGGCTGACTCCAGGAGCACCACCAACATTGGCTTCAGACTTGGCTTCTCTTTTGCATCTCTTGGCTCTGATTTATTCAGTATCGGCTTCATTCTCAGGCAGACTTTCTCCTTATGGCAGGTTATGACAGCTCTAGGCTGACAGCCCCAGCAGAGAAGTTGAACCCTCCTTCCTAATGGAGCAGAAGTCCCCGATCTGATTCTCACTGGGCTGACTTAATTCTCATGTTCATCTGTGAAGCAATCATTATGGCCAGAGGGAGGGATTGACCAGCTCTGGGTCCCAGAACCTGATGGGTGTGTCGATAAGACTCCTTTGAATCCCTTGGGCTGAAATGGAGAGGGTACCTTCTCAAAAGGAAAACCAAGGTTCCCATCGAAAGGAGGGATAGATTCTGGGTAGGCAAAGACAACATTGCTTACTTCCCAACTTTGGAACTTGTTCCAGTTTACCCTTGTCTCATCCCACTAGGTGTGATTGAGCATCTTGTTCCTTGTTTTGCCCCATGCTGAACACTACACATGTGTGATTCCCATGAACTGGGGATTGCAGGGGGGTGAGGTATTCGGAACCCTGCCAGAATTTCTTTGAAAAAGAGGGAGAAGGCCTTTTCCAGTGCTGCCATAGCCATCTTACACAAAGATTGAAAGTGCGCTGCATGCTTCTTGCCCCTTACCCACTTTGTGGCTCATCATGAAGTTGAGAAGGTGAAGGTCGAAGAAGTTCTGGGAAGGGTAGGGGCACTGAGCTGGAAGTTGGGAGGCCTGAACACTGGTTCTGGCTGTGTCAGCAGTTACCTGTAAGGCCTTGAGCTCGTCATTTGATCTCTGTTTCTTGGTTTCCTTGTCTAGAGGAAGGAATTGAGTTGGATAGTCCCTGAGGTATATTCTTCTAGCTCTTTTTTTTTTTTTTTTTTTTTTTTGAGACGGAGTCTCGCTCTGTCGCCCAGGCTGGAGTGCAGTGGCCAGATCTCAGCTCACTGCAAGCTCCACCTCCCGGGTTCACGCCATTCTCCTGCCTCAGCCTCCCAAGTAGCTGGGACTACAGGCACCCGCCACCTCGCCCGGCTAGTTTTTTGTACTTTTTAGTAGAGACGGGGTTTCACCGTATTAACCAGGATGGTCTCGATCTCCTGACCTCGTGATCCGCCCGTCTCGGCCTCCCAAAGTGCTGGGATTACAGGCTTGAGCCACCGCGCCCGGCCTCTTCTAGCTCTTAACATTTAACGATAATTGTGCTTTAAAAGAGAACTTAAGAATTTTATTTGTCCAAACAAGTGAAGGGTGGATAGATCTTGGACTCTACAGAGACCAGGATATGACAAGAGCAGAGCAGCTGTAGTATTGAGCTGCTTTATAGCTCCTGTGATCCTGACAGAAAGGTGGAGGTGTTGATGCTCACAGAGAGTTTGAGCTCACCTGTCAGACCTGGTTTCTGGTCTTGGCTTTGCAGCTACTGAGTTATATGGCCTATGGTAAGTTATCTTTGCTTTTTTCTTCTGTAAAATGAATGAATAGGATTACCTCAAGATAACCTTGGCTAGGCATGGTGGCTCACACCTATAGTCCCAGCGCTTTGGGAGGCTGAGGTGGGAGGATCACTTGAGGCCAGGAGTTTGAGACCAGACTGGGCAATGTGGTGAGATCCTGTCTCTTCAGAAAATTATTAAAAAAAATGAAAAATCAGGTGGGTGTGATGGCACATGCTTGTAGTCCTAGGTCCTTGGGAGATTGAGGCAGGAGAATTGCTTGAGCTCAGAAGTTTGAGGCTGTGGTAACCTAAGGTTGTGCAACTGCACTCCAGCCTGAGTGACACAGCAAGACCCTGTCTCTAAAAAAAAGATAACCTTCCAACTCTGTAGTCATGTGTCTGAACCAGTCGTTGGGATCACTTACTTATCAGCTTAGAAACTTATGTACGAAGTAATGGGAAATTGGGTGAGAATCCGACTTGTATCTCTGTCTACAAGAAAGAGACGTTATAAAATTTATAACGGCTTTATTGAGATACAACTCATTTACATGCAATTCATCTGTTAAAATGTACAATTCAAGTTATTAGTATGGTCACAGAGTTGTACAACTATCATCACAATCATTTTAGGTCATTTTCTTCATCCCCAGAAGAAATCCTGTTACCCACAATCAGTCACTCCTCATTTTTCCCGACCTCACCTCAGCCCTTGGCAACCACTAACACTGCATGTCTACTTCCTGTCTTTATAGATTTGTCTATTCTGGACATTTCATGTGAATAGAATCATATACTACGTGGTCTTTCGTATTAGACTTTTTCCCTTAGCATGTTTTCAAGGTTCATGTATGTCGAGGTGTGATTTCTTTTTTCTTTTCTTTTCTTTTTTTTTTGAGATGGATCCTTGCTCTGTTGCCAGGCTAGAGTGCAGTGGCATGATCTCGGCTCACTGCAGCCTCCCCCTTCTGGGTTCAAGCGATTCTCCTGCCTCAGCCTCCTGAGTAGCTGGGACTACAGGAGTGTACCACCACACCCAGCTAATTTTTGTATTTTTAGTAGAGGCGGGGTTTCACTATGTTGGCCAGGGTGGTCTCTATCTCTTGACCTCATGATCTGCCCGTCTCGGCCTCCCAAAGTGCTGGGATTACAGGTGTGAGCCACTGCGCCTGGCATTTCTTTTTATTGCCAAATAACATTCCATTGTACGGATAGACGCTTTTATTTATCCATTTATCAGTTGAGCATTTGAGTTGTGCCTACAATTTGGCTGTTACAAATAATGCAGCTGTGAATATTTTTATAAGGATATATATTTTCAGTTTTCTTGATTATGTACCTAGGAATGGTTTTCCAAAGCCGTTACACCATTTTAGATTCTCATCAGGAATGTTTGAGGGTTCTAATTTTTTCCATACCCTCACTTGCCCTTGTTATTGTCAGTCTTTTTTATTATAACCTTGCTAGTGCATGTGAAGTGGTGTCACATTGTGGTTTCGATTTGTATTTCCCTAATGACTAATGATATTGAACATCTTTTCATGTACTTCTTGGTCATTTGTGTACTTTTGCTGGAGAAATGTCTATTGAGATCCTTAGGCCATTTTAAAATTGGTTATATGTCTTTTTATTGTTGAGTTGTAATACTTTTTTTTTTTTTTGAGACAGAGTCTCCCCTGTCGCCCAGGCTGGAGTGCGGTGGCGCCATCTCAGCTCACTGCAGCCTCCACGTCCTGGGTTCACGCTGTTCTCCTGCCTCAGCCTCCCGAGTAACTGGGACTGTATATAGGCGCCTGCCACCACACCCAGCTAATTTTTTTGTGTTTTTAGTAGAGACAGGGTTTCACTGCGTTAGCCAAGATGGTCTCGATCTCCTGACCTCGTGATTTGCCCATCTTGGCCTCCAAAGTGCTAGGATTACAGGCGTGAGCCACCGCACCCAGCGAGTTGTAATAGTTCTTTATGTATTCTGGATACTAGACTCAACAGATCTGCAGATATTTTCTCCTGTTCTGTGGGTTGTCATCCATTTTCTTGATGGTATCCTTTGAAACACAAACATTTTAAATTCTGATGAAGTCCAGTGTATCTCTTTTTTCTTTTGTTGCTGTGCATTTTGATTTGTGTCTCAAGAAGTCATTGCCTAATCGAAGGTCAGGCAGACTTACGTTTGTGCTTTAAGAGTTTTACAGTTTAGCTCCTATGTTTATGCCTGTGATCCATTTGTATTAATTTTTGTTTATGGTATGAGGTGGGTTAAACTTCATTTTTCTTTTTTTGAGACAGTGTCTCTCTGTGTGACCAAGGCTAGACTGCAGTGGGGCGATCACAGCTCACTGCTGCCTCAACCTGTCTGGCTTAAGCGATCCTCCCGCCTCAGCCTTCTAAGTAGCTGGGACCATAGGTGTGCACCACCAAACCTGGCTCATTTTTGTAAATTTTGTAGAGATGTGTTTTGCCATGTTGCCCAAGCTGGTCTTGAACCCTTGGACTCAGGCAGTCTGCCTGTCTCAGCCTCCCAAAGTACTGGGATTACAGATGTGAGTAATTGTGCCTGGCTTTTTTTTTTTTTTGAGACAGGGTCTTACTCTGTAACCCAAGCTGGAGTGCAGTGGTGCTATAATGGCTCACTGCAGCCTCGACCTCCAGGGTTCAAGTGATCCACCCTACCTTAGCCTCCAGAGTAGCTGGGACTACAGGTGCATGCCACCATGCCCGACTAATTTTTGTGTTTTTTGTAGAAATGGAGTTTTGCCATGTTGGAAACTTTATTCTTTTGCATGTGGATATTCACTTGTCCCAGCACCATTTGTTGAAGAGACTCTTCCTTCCCCCATTGAATGGTCTTGGCATCCTCAAAAATCAGTTGACAGTTGTGAGGGTTTATTTCTGGACTCTTAATTCTGTTTTACTCATTTGTAAGTCCATTCTTATGCTAGTACCACACTGTCTGGTATTTAAGTTTGAAATTGGGATGGAAGAGTTCTTTTCAAGATTCTGTTCTTTTTCAAGATTGTTTTGGCTATTCTGGGTCCCTTGCATTTCCATATGAATTTTAGAATCTGCTTGTCAATTTCAGCCTACAAGCTAGCTAGAATTTTGGCAGGGAATGCATTGAGTCCATAGATCAATTTGGGAAGTACTGTCATCTTACCAATAGTAAACCTTCCAATCCATGACCATGGAATAGCTTTTGTTTATTTAGGTCTTCTTCAGTTACTTTCAGCAGTCTTTTTTAGTTTTTATGGTGTACATTTTGCACTTCTTTTCTTAAATTTATTTCTAACTTTTTTTTGTTTTTGATGTTATTGTAAATGGACTTTTCTTAATTTTATTTTTGGATTGTTCATTGCAAGGATATAGAAGTCAAATTGATTTTTTAAATATTGATTTTTGTATCCTGTGTTCTTGATGAACTCAGTTATTGGTTCTAATTTTGTTTGTGGATTGTTTAGGATTTTCTGTATTCAAGATTATGTCATTTGCAAATAGAGATAGTTTTACTTCTTCTTTTCTAAACTGGATGCCTTTTGTTTCATTTTCTTGCCTCCTTACCCTAGATAGAACTTCTGGCACGATATTGAATAGAAGTGCCAAGAGTAGACATCCCTGTCATGTTCCTGATCATAGGGGAAAGCATTTAGTCTTTCAACATTAAGAATGATGTTAGCTGTAGGTTTTGTAATACCCTTTGTCAGGTTGAGGACTTTTTCTTCTAGTTTGCTGAGTACTTTTATCTTGAAGGGACATTGGATTTTGTCATGCTTTTTCTGCATTTGTTGAGAAGACCAGGTAGATTTTGTTCTTTATTCTGTTGATATGGCCTGTTATAGTAATTGATTTTTCATATATTGAGCCAACCTTGTATTCCTGGGATAAGTCCCACTTGGCGATGATGATTCTTTTTATGTTGTTCTAGATTCAATTTGCTGGTATTTTGTTGAGAATATTTGTATTTATATTTTACAAGACATATTGGGGTGTCTTACTTTTTTATGAAAGAATAATATGTTTACCCTAGTTAAGAACATCCCATTCTGTCCAGTAAAACTAAAGTCACAGCCATATGAAAGCAGGCCTAGAGTCATTGGTAAAGCTGCCTGGTTATCTGGTTCTGGCTGTGTGGTAGACTGAGCTAATGTGTCCCTCTCTATCTTTACCAACATGTAAACATGCGGTTAAATTATAACTTAATCAACTTTGAGTTCATAGCTGAGTAAAATTCAAAACCTTTTCTGTGGCCCACAGTAGGCCCCCTGGTGCCTCTATGCCGTTGTCTCTGAACCACTTACCTCCCCATCCCCGGATACAATCACACTGTGCTGGCCTTCTTGCTTTTCCTCAGGTACACTAGACATACTCCTGCCTCATGGTCTTTGCACTTGCTGTTCTCCTGGAACATTGTTCCCCTAGCCGTTCACATGGCTTGCTTCCTCACTCTTTTTAGGTCTGTGTTAAAATGTTGTCTGTTACCAGAGAGGCTGTCCCTGGCTACCCCATATGAAATAATCCTTCCCCTTACCTCCTTGATGCTTTCTTCCCCTTGCCCTGCTTTACTTTTTTTCACAAAACAAGTTCTTTTTTTTTTTTTTTTTTTTTTT